>NW_017675197.1:0-73401 GCF_001879085.1 Nicotiana attenuata | reverse complement strand
CGACACTTAAGCCTGTCCAGAACTGTGTTAGATAAATCCATATCGGAGTAGTCATGGGCCTTGCAGCCATTTATGACCCTGTCTAGCAGCTTGATGATGAAGCAGGCCAATGATTTGCTTTCCTCTTTCCAGGCACTCCATAAGAACCAGATCCATGTAGTTTTCAGTGTGCCTTCTCTCTTGTGCACTTGTTGACAAATTCAAACACAACCTTGTGCTCAGTCCTCATTTCACATTTCTGCACAGCCCTGGCTTCATTCACATCTTCTGAATCACAAAAACTCTAGGTGATTTCAAGAGCAGTAGGGAGGGAGTCCAGACATGGCCACCTTTGCCTTGTATAGTCATTAAACCCTTCAAAGGGTATGTCCAAGATCTCTCCCAGTTTCTTTGCTTCAAACTACACTTGGACTCCTTTCACCATGCTGCTAACAATGCCTTCCTTTACCACAGCATTTTCCATAAATTCAATCAGCTCATTTCTGGCTAGCCTACCATCCATCAGAAGGACCATGTCCTTCCATCCCTGAGCAGCTAAAGCATCCACCAATCTTATCATTCCTGGTTCCACCAGGTCCTTCAACAGTCTACCCTTTAAAATCTTTCTTCTGCCAAACATGGCAAGCTTATCGTGTTCCTTCTGAGAATCATTTTCTTCTTCTTCTCCACTCCAGTCATCATCATCAGAAATTTTGGTTGTTTGTTTTTCACTGCAGATCTTGTTCTCCTGGCTAGTGAAGGTTCAACAACCTCAGACACAGAGGAAGACTTCTTGGAGGAAGTCTTGGGTTTTTTGGGCTTAGGGTTGGGAACCTCCACTGATGTACCCTTTTCTTGATGGACCAGTTCCATCTCCTCTTCCTCAACAGCCTCTGAGGATTCTGCAATCTTTCCCTTTCCTTTATCCATTTTCTTTTTCTTACTTGCATCTAAAGCCCTTTGTAGCTCAGCTTCACTCTGTTTCACCCTGCTTCTTGCGGCTCTACCCTTTGGAAATGAAGAGGCACTAGGTGTTGGGGATGAAACCCTTCTTTTCTTGGAAGTCTTAGGAACATTTGGGGCTTTTGTTGTGGAAGTTTTTCGTTTCTTTGGGTCATAGCTTGCCCCAACCTTTTTCAGCAGGTCTGCTACGGTTTCTTCAACAGATGAAACAGGTTCATCTCTTTGTGTGCTCAGATGAACCAACCCCTCAGCAGCTTCCCCAGAACCACTTCCCCCTGACTTCATGCCACTCTCTTCTACCCTTTCATGTTCAACCCCACAGATAGCAGGCACTACTCCCTTCCCAAATCCCCTCTCTTCACCACATACACCCTCTCTCTCTTTTTCTTTTTCAAATTTCTTTTTACCTCCACTCCTTCTTTTCTCAGGCAATTCAACATCCCTAATGGGTCCAACCAGAACAAACCTAGTCTCTAAGTTTTCAGTCACAGATAAACCTACCTTAGAAAGGGATTCTTGAGTCTTTTCAGAATCAGAAGACCCATGTCCTTCCCCCTCAGTAGCGGATTGATAGGATTCAGAATCAAAACTGGAGTTTGGCTTGCTTTCACTTGGCTTGCTTTCAACATTTCATTTAATGCCTTCCTCAGAGCCCCAGATGCTACAGTCTTTCGAGCAAGTATTTTCACCCTTCGTAGTCTAGGTTTTGTACATGCACTGGGTGGAGTAGTTAAGGTTGAATTTGAGGGAGATGGTGGTGGAGGAGTTCCAGGATTGTCTTGTGGGTTAGACATGATCATTGGTTTCTTGAGAGAATTTGGGATTTAGAGTTTTGGAGAAGAAGGCAAGTGAGGGTGAAGAAGAATTTTTTGACGGTTTTGAATTATTAGGATAGCAGAGGAGGTGATGTGTATTTAAAGAGAGATACACATTTAATAAGTAACGGCAGCTTTTTAACATTGGTCAATTAGAGGTCTAATCAACCTGAAATTTCTGATTTGGAATGATCGGTTTATCTTCTCTAGATTTTAGGCAAAATTTTCGGTTTTAGAGTTCTAGGCAAACGGAACTGGTTGAATGCTAACGCATAGAATTTTCTAGGAATTGAACAATTATAGGACTTCTGCTCATGATTGAAATATTAATCTTTCTAATTGTCAGAGTAAAGAAAACATACCTTGGCTTTCATATGAACCCATACTGATGAACCAGGTTATTCATTTAGAACTCTCTTGAACATGCCTCAAATGCCATAATAGAAAATTTTTGTAAGAGATCAGTGAGACATATAAACACATGTCACAGGAGTATACTAATTACAGTATGAAGCTGAGTAAGAATTAATCTAGATATTTACACAAGTTCAAAATTCCTAGCCAAAAAAAAAATTTCAATTTTTTTTTGTTTTTTTTCATTGTGCATACTGAGCTGGACCTATTAGGTGATCTTAATCATCCCTAATACCAACCTGTTCCTCTCAAAGTGTTCTCTACTCAGTGCTTTAGTAAAGATGTCAGCAATTTGTTTATCAGTAGCACAAAATTCTATGGAGATCAATCCTTTCTCATAGTTATCTCTCAAGAAGTGGTGTCTAACATCTATGTGCTTAGTTCTTTTATGATGAACAGGGTTCTTTGTCATACTTATAGCACTAGTGTTATCACAGAATATAGAAATGCAACCAACTTCAATGCCAAAATCTACCAGCTGCTGTTTGATCCATAGCAATTGAGCACAACAAGATGCAGCAGCAACATACTCAGCATCAGCAGTGGATAAGGGCACTGAATTTTGCTTTTTAGTGGCCCGTGATACAAGACATGAACCAAGAAAGTGAGCCATACCTGAGGTGCTTTTCCTATCCACAAGGAAACCTGCATAATCAGCATCAGCATATCCTACTAGATTAAAATTACTACCTTTGGATGCCAAAGACATAGATTAGTGGTGCCTTTCAAATATCTTAGTATCCTCTTGACAGCAGTCAAGTGAGACTCCTTTGGATTTGCCTGAAAGCGAGCACAAAGCCCTACACTAAAAACAATGTTAGGTCTGCTGGCAGTAAGATACAAGAGTGAACCAATCATGCCCCTATACAACTTCTGATCAACTAATGAACCAAGTTCATCAATGTCTAATTTGGTGGCAGTTGCAATGGGGGTGTCTATTTCTTTTGATTCATCTATTTTAAACTTTTTGATAAGCTCTTTTGCATACTTCTGCTGATGGATCATGGTCCCGTTCGGGCTTTGTTTGATCTGTAAGCCTAAGAAAAAGTTAAGCTCACTCATCATGCTCATTTCAAACTCACTCCCCATTAATTTTGTAAAATCCTTAGTTTATCAGTGGTGGCCCCAAAGATTATGTCATCAACATATATTTGTACCACAAGGAGATCCTTACCTTTTTCCCTTAAGAATAGGGTACTGTCAATTTTACCTCTTTTGTAGCCATGCTCAAGCCGAAATTTGCATAGTCGTTCATACCATGCTCTGGGAGCCTGCTTGAGTCCATAGAGAGCCTTGTCTAATTTGCAAGTTCTGTCTAGTTCATGTTTTACCTTCCCTAGATCTTCTTTTATGACTTTTATCTGCTCATTCTTCATGTACAACTCATCCTTCATTTTTCCTATATTTTCTTCTAGGGTAAGTTGAGTGTGATCAGCTTTCTGTTTACCTGTTCCTAGTTCAGTTTTAAGTTCTCAGACCTAAGTTCTAGGACTCTGGTGTCATGTTCAAGAACCTGGTTCTTCAACTAAGCATTTTTACTATCACTCTCCTTAGCCCTAGATTCTAGATTTTTGCACTTGGCTTTTAGGATCACACATTCCCTAGCCAGATCTACCTTCTTATTGTTAATTATCTCAGACTCATCAATGAAGTCTAGAAATAGTTCAGACAACCTTTCTTTAGACAGGAATTTAATCTTGTCTTTGAGATGAAGGACACTCACCTCTTGTTCATCATCTGATTCTCCCATGGCCATAAGTGCTTGTTCATCTCCACATTCATCTTCTGAGTCCTCATCTGATGTTTCTCCCCAAGCAGCAACCATTGCCTTTGTTGATCCTTTGTTCAATTTGGGTTGAACATGTTCCTTCTTCCTGTTCCTTCGTTCAGCCCTTTCCTTCTTCCACTCAATTTCCCATTGAGGACAGTTCTTGATCATGTGATCAGTCTTACCACATTTATAGCAACCCTCGTTGGTCTGTTTCTCAGGAACCCTTGGTTTGTTGAAGGTTGTACCTCTTGAAGAACCCTTCCCTCTCATCAGGTACTTTTTGAAATATCTTGTGATCATGGCCATCTCTTAGATGTCTGGGAATATCATGAAAGGCCGGATTAAGAATAAAGTTATTAGGGACAAGGTGGTCTAGCCCTTGTGGAAGAAAAGTTGCGGGTTTAAGGCTGAGATGGTTTGTGCAAGTGAAGAGGAGAGAATCTGATTCCCTGGTGAGGAGATGCGAGAGGTCGACCATAGCGGGGCAGAGGAGAGGTAGTGGGAGGCGTAGGAATTATTGTGGAGAGATGATTAGGAAGGACATGGCACTACTTCAGCTTACCGAGGACATGACCCTCGATAGGGTTGTGTGGAGGTCGAGGATTAGGGTTATGGATTGACAGGTAGTTAAGAGTCTGATGTTTTATGCCTCAATACCACACAAGAGGGGGGGGGGTGATTTGTGTGGTACCCAATTTTCGCTTAACTGAACTATAGAAGATTCTGGTTCTTCTAGGTGCTCCAACTACTACTGTTTGCGGAATAATAAATACTGAAAATAAAGAACACAGAGATTTTTACGTGGAAAACACCTGGCTCAAAAGGTGAAAAAACCACGACCTACTACTCAGTAGGATTTTCCCAAACTTCCACTAAAATCACTGAGTCAAAACAGCATTTACAGAACCTCTTTGTAAACCTAAGGATTAACTCTAATCCCGTTGTGGCACACAGCCTCAACTGTTGCGACAACTTTAAGTTAGCTATAACTTGAACACTCTAGGTACCTAATACAATTGCTTCTATGAAAGCTGAAAGGTACAAATTTAAATCACCTACTACAATTGAACTAGAATAAAAGATAAACACAATGTAACTGGTTCTTCTATCTCGTTCAAGTATCTTCAGGAGTGCACACTTAAATCACACATAAATTGCTTGCAAAATTGCCTTGCTCTTTTACTCTCAATTTAGTTTAACTTCTGTGTATGTGCAATACCTGTAAAAGAGAACAATCACTGTCATTTAATAGGTTAGTGATCAGAGTTTGATTAAGACCCAATTGCTGCTCTTCTATCGTAGAAGAGTTCATGATGTTCTCAAACTCTAACATTATCTTCATCCTGGATTGTGTTCTCTTCATATTAGGAGACTTTCTCCCCTTATCTAATATGCAACCTTTTCGATCAGATCAGGAGATATTGCTGCTTGATCAGTAGTGTTTATCTCCTTCACGTGCATCTCACATGGATTGTGTGATCATTACTGTGCTTCACAAGATGGACATGGTCCATGACTGAGTTCTTTTGTCAATCTTCAAAACATCACCTATTCTTGGGCCAACAGAGTCTCTTATAGTCGTACTAGTAGTAGTAGTACTACTAATCTTGTATTCTCTTATTCCGAGTTCCTTGTTGTTAGACGATGTGGCATTATTACCAATAGTTTTCACACTTCTCTTGTAGCTTCATATTCATTTGCTATACAGGTTGTGCCATTTTTTTTTTTTTTGGTTATCTTATTTCCTTTCTATTGTTATTGTTTTTTTATTATGTTTTTTTTCACTATTTTAAAGCCGGGGGTCTATTGGAAACAGCCTCTTTTCCTTCATAAGGTAGGGGTAAGGTCTGCATATACATTGTCCTCCCCAAAGCCCACTATGTGGGATTGCACTAGGTTTGTTGGTTGTTGTTGTTGTTGGAAAGCAAAGAAATAAATGAAAACAAAGTAGTATAATGATGTAAGGCTAAAAATGGATATTTAAGCAATAAAGGACAACAAGAATGAGGATATGATAAGAAAAACACGTAATCAAATACGGTCAAATACAAGTAAAACAATGTAGGAATAACAATAACCGTTCAATCAACAAGCCTTTTCAACATAGAATGTACAATAAGAATCACAACCGAGGCACCATATCTCATATCCACATTTTACAATTTACAATCATAATCCTCCTTATGTCGCCGCGTGAGCCTTGCATTCATATTTTTTAAAAACTATTTCCCGAAATAGATACACGCGTTTTAGCCCCCTTATCTCACTGTGTGGCTTAACGTAATTCCCTTACTAGCAGCACACGTATAAATCCCACCTTATCACGCCGCATGCACATCAACCCCTATCCTTATACCGCTGCAAGCGCATCAATATCACAACATAATAATCAACTCGCACCACATGTGCCCATATGCCACAACAAATACCCTACGGCTCAACCACAAAGTGTACAATAATCTCAGTAACAACAAATGAATGAGAAATAATTCAATAACGAAAGGTATTCCAATACCCAACAATTTCAACCACAGCCGTGTTAATAGCTTTCGACAACTACAACTTCAATACTCAATAATGAAAGTATTTCCATGAATGGCATCTTCCAATTCTAATGCATAACATGAGCTTAAAAATAAAAGAGATAGTATGAAATAGTAACTACGACTAAATGCATAAGAATAACTCAACAACGGAAAGAATAGAACGTAAAGACAACTACTAATAAATACATATAAGGAAACCTTGACAATGGAAACTAGAACATGTAACAACAACTTCAAGTAAAACATGTAAGAATAGACTTGAAAACAAAAGATAGCACAAATGATAACAACTTCAGTTATATGTTTATGACTAATCTAAGAATCTAAATCGGTCAATTTTCATATATAAGTCCGTATACACACTCGTCACCTCATGTACACGTCTTCCACATAGTTCAAATAGTATAATCAACCCAAATCCTAAAGGGTGGTTCCCCCACACAAAGTTAGGCAAGAGACTTACCTCAAACAAGCTAAATCAATCCACTAATAAACTCTTCATGTGCAAATCCAACTCCGGTCGGCTCGAATCTAGCCAAAATAACTTCATACCGTAAATAAAATTCATAGAAAGCAATTCTAGATAATAAAGATTCAATCTCTAATGAATATCAAAAGTCAACTCAAAAAGTAAACCCCGGGACCGCACTCTGGAACCCGGTCAAACTCAAAAATTTCGAGTACCTATTCAATTACGAGTCCAACCATACAAAAATCATCCAATTCCGACCTCAAATCAACCTTCAAATCCTCATTTTATACTTTTGGAAAGTTTTTTTAACAAAATCCCCAATTGCTAATTAAATAACAAAAACAAAGAAGGAATTATGAATAATGGACAAATCCTAGTGAAAAATACTTATCCCAATCCAAATTGTGAAAATCCCCTCCAAAATCGCCCAAAACCGAGCTCTACAACTCAAAATATGTTAACATGAACCAAACCTTAGAAATAGAGAACTATATAATCTGCTCAGGTGTGATACATCGCGATCGCGAAGAAAAAACTTGCCCAGCTGCCACACCCTTTTATGTGAATGTGATAATCCAGTCATGAACGCGATGACGTCCGCTCAAAGCTATGCGATCGCGGTCCAGACCTCGTGATAGCGAAGAACAAACGCAAGCCACCCCTTAGCCTTACTTTCCTTCTACGAATGCATTCCCTGCTCGTGTTCGCGATGAACAACCTACCTCAAGTTTCACGAACGCATCCCTATATTCGTATACGCGATGCACAAACCTACCTGCCACCAAATAGAGATACGTGATCGCAATTTCCCCTACGCGATCGCGAAGAAGGAAACCAGACATCAGCTGAGAGAGATCCAAAACTTAGAGAAATGGTCTGAAACCCATCCGAAACACACCTGAGGCCCTCGGGACCCCATCCAATCTCACCAACCAATCCCAAAACACAACACGAACCTACTCGTGGCCTTAAATCACACCAAGCAGCATCAAAACTACGAATCACACCCCAATTCAAGCCTAATGAACTAATAAATACTTCCAAATCCCAAACTTGCGTCGAACAATCCTAAACAACTCCGAATGACCTCAAATTTTTCATGCAAGTCCTAAATGACACAATGGGCCTATACCAACTCTCAGAATCATAATTCGAGTGTGATATCAATAAAGTCAACCCTCGGTCAAACCTAACAACCTTCCAAACCTTCAACTTTCTAACTTTTGCCAAAAACCACAAAATCAACCTACGGACTTTCGAATCAACATCCGAACATACGCCTAAGTCCAAAATCACCTTACAAAGCTATTGGAACCATCAAAACTCCATTTCGGAGTCATTTACGCACAAGTCAAACTCCGGTCAACTATTTCAACTTAAGCTTCAAACCATGGGACTAAGTGTCCTAGTGCACCCCGAAACTTTCCCGAAACCATTCCAACTACCTCGGAAAGTCACATAACCACAAATGAACATAGAAGAGGCATTACATAGGGGAACGAGGCTACAATACTCACAACGAACAGGCGGGTCATTAAATTCTCCCCCTCTTAAAACAAATGTTCATCCTCAAACGAGTATACAGACATACCTGAACTACTGAAAAAGTGAGGATATCGACTACGTATATCATGCTCGGTCTCCCAAGTCGCCTCCTCGATCAGTTCACCTAACCATTGAACATTCACTGAAGCAATGTTCTTTGACTTTAACTTCCGAACCTGCTTGTCCAATATAGCCGCTGGCTCCTCAATATAATTTAAATCCTTGACCAATTGGACAGAGCTGAAATCTAATACATGAGACAGGTTACCATAATACTTTCGGAGCATAGAAACATGGAATAGCGGGTGAGTTGCCGATAAGCTGGGTGGCAATGCAATTCTGCAAGTCACCACACCAACTCTCTCAAGGATCTCAAAAGGACCAATATGCTTAGGGCTCAACTTGCCCTTCTTCCTGAATCTCATCACACCTTTCATGGGTGAAATTCTGAGCAAAACCCTCTCTCACATCATAACTTCTACTTCACAAGCCCTCGGATCAGCATAACAATTCTCCCTAGATTGTGTTGTATGAAGCAGATCCTGAATCAACTTGACATTCTCCAATGCATCCCGAACCAAATTAGTTCCCAATAACCTAGCCTCCCCCGGCTCAAACCAACCAACTGGAGAACGAAAATGTCTCCCATATAAGGCGTCATAAGGAGCCATCTGAATACTCGATTGGTAGCTATTGTTGTAGGCTAACTCTGCAAGCGATAAGAACTGATCCCATGAACATCCGAAATCTATAACACAGGCAGATCGCATATCCTCCAAGATTTGAATGGAGTGTTCAGACTACTTGTCCGTCAGGGGGCTGAAATGCCATGCACAGCTCGACCTGTGTACCTAACTCACGCTTTACAACTCTCTAGAAATGCGATGTAAACTGCGTGCCTCGATCGAAGATAATTGACACTGGCACACCATGAAGACGGACAATCTCACAGATATATATATCTGAGCCAGCTGCTCTGAAGAGTAGGTAGTCACAACTGGAATGATGTGTGTAGACTTGGCCAGTATATCCACAATAACCCATACTTCATCAAATTTCATCAAGGTCCGTGGGAGTCCAACAACGAAACCATGGTAATACGCTCCCACTTCCACTCCAGAATCTCAAGTCTCTAAAGCAAACAGCCCGGCCTCTGATGCTCGTACTTTACCTACTAACAATTCAAACTATGGGCCTCCTTAAGAATCAACTTATGCAACCCATCCATGTTGGGCACAATAACCTAGCCCTGGATCCTCAAAACCCTGTCATCCCCAATAGAAACCTCCTTGGCATCACCGCGCTACACTATGTCCTTAAGGACAAGAAAATGGGAATCATCATACCAACGCGCTCTGATGCGCTCATATAAAGAAGACCGAGAAACCACTCAAGCAAGAACCCGACTAGACTCCGAAACATCCAACCTCATGAACTGATTGGCCAAAGCCTAAACATCCAATTCTAACAGTCTCTCCCCAACTGGAATATATGCAAGGCTACCCATACTCTCCGTCTTCCTACTCTAGGCATCGGCCACCACATTGGCCTTCCTGGGGTGATATAAAATGGTTATATCATAGTCTTTCATAGCTCTAACCACCTACGCTGCTTAAAGTTAAGATCCTTTTTCTAAAACAAGTGTTGTAGACTCCTATGATCTGTGAATATCTCACAAAGCACACTATAGAGATAGTGCCTCCAAATATTAAATGTATGAACATACGGCTGCCAACAATAAATCACGAACAAAGTAGTTCTTCTCTGGGGCTTCAATTGACGTGAAACATAAGCAATCACTCTACCCTCCTATATCAATACACATCCAATGCCAATCTATGAAGCATCACAATAAACTATATATGAAATCGATGCTGAAGGTAAGACCAAAACTATAGTTGTGGTCAAGGCAGTCTTGAGCTTCGAAAAGCTCTCCTCACACTCATAAAACCACCTGAATGGGGCACCCTTCTGAGTCAATCTAGTCAAAGAAGCTGCAATGGATGAAAACCTCTCTACAAAATGGCAATGATAACCAGCCAAGCCTAGAAAACTCCGTATCTCAGTAGCTAAAGACAGTATGGGCCAACTCTATACTACCCCCACCTTCTTCAGATCCACCTTAATCCCTTCACTAGACACCACATGATCCAAAAATGCCACTGAATCAAGCCAAAACTCACACTTGGAGAATTTTGCATCTAATTTATTCTCCCTTAAAGTCTGGAGCATGATCCTCAAGTGTTTCTCATGATCCTCCTAGCTGTGAGAATACAACAAGATGTCTTCAATGAGCATGGGGATGAAAGAATCAAGTTACGGTTGAAACACACTATTCATCAAGCACATAAATGTTGTTGGGGCATTAGTAAGCCCAAATGACATCACAAGAAAATCATATTGACCATACCGAATCCAGAAAGCAATCATTGGAATATCTGAATCCTGAATCTTCAACTGATTGTACCTTTACCTCAAATCAATCTTTGAGAATACTCGATCACCCTGAAGCTGGTCGAAAATATCATCAATACGCAGTAGTGGGTACTTTGTTCTTGACTGTAGCTTAGTTCAACTGCCTATAATCAATGCACATCCTCATTGAGCCGTCTTTCTTCTTCAGAAATAGAGCTGGAAAACCCTAAGGCGAGACACTCAGTCTGATGAAACCCTTATTAAGAAAATCCTGAAGCTTTTCTTTTAATTCCTTTAACTTCATTAGCGTCATACGATATGTAGAAATAGAAATGGGCTGAGTGCCCAGCACCAGGTCAATACCAAAATCGATGTCCCTATTAGACGGTATGCCCGGTAGGTCTGCTGTGAACACATCTGAGAAATCTCTCACTACCGGAACCTACTTAATGGTAGGAGTATCAGCACTAACATCTCTTACAAAGGCTAGATATGAATCACACCTTCTAGGAATATAATCAAATGTACCCTTCCACTCCAACCGCACCAACTTTCACATAACCAATATCACAGTCTTGGAGTGACAATCCAGAATAGCGTGATAGGGTGACAATCAATCCATGCCCAATATCACATCAAAATCTACCATACTAGGTAGCAATAGATCAACTCTGGTCGCATAACCACTGATAGTGACTCAACACGATCGGCAAATATGTTCTACAATAATAGAATCTCGCACATGCGTGGACACATATACAGGAGCGCTCAGAGAATCACAAAATATATCAAAATATGGAGCAAAGTAAGATAACACATGTGAATAGGTGGAACCCGGATCAAATAAGATTGATGCATCCCTATGACTGACCAGAACAATAGCTATGATGGCAGCATCAGCTAGAGCGCCTCCGTACTACTAGGAAAATCATAGAAATAAGCCTGACCTCCCCCTCTAGGGTGACCTCTACCCGCCAGACCTCCACCCCTAGCCGACGGTGCAGGTGGAGAGAAAACTAGATTAGCAACTATGGTCTGTGAATCTTGTGGAGCCTCTATAGTCTGTGGAGGTGCACCCCTCCTAAGTGTGGGGCGGTCCCTCGCCATATGTCTGGTATCACCACACTCAAAACAAGCTCTCGGTGAGCGTGGCTGCTGAAAATGACTTTGTCCTAGTCGGCTAGACTGACCGCTGAAGGCACACCATGCAGGAGGTGCACTAGAGAGTGGTTATGCATAATGATTGACCTGAGACCTTGGAATAGCCAGAGAACTGCGAGTAGCTAGAAGTGTTGAATGAACTGGGTAACTCACATACCCTCTCCCATAACGGGCTAAAACTGCAGCATGGGCACCACTAAATCCTCCATAACCTCGAGGCCTCTTGGCCTCCTTGTCCTCCCTCTCTCGGCTCCGCATACCCTCCATCCTCCGAGCGATATCTACCACCTACTGAAACGGAGTATCCGACTCCAACTCCCGAGCCATACTGAAACTAAGACCATAACTAAGGCCCTTCATGAATATGCATACTCACTCTCTAACTGTAAAACCAAAGCAGGCGCACATGGGGACAACTCAGTGAATCTGATGGCATACTTTGACACTGACATAGTCCCCTGACGCAGATGCTCAAACTCTGTATGCCATGCATCTCGAAGGGTCTGGGGAACAAACTCTCTCAAAAACATATCTGAAAACTGAGCCTAAGTGAATGGGGCTACATTAGCCGGCCTACCCTCCTCGTATGCCTTCCACCACCTATATGCTGCTCCTGACACCTGAAATATAGTAAAAGCAACTCCGCTTCCCTCCACAATACCCATGGTACGAAGAATATAGTGGCACTTGTCAAGAAAACCCTGCGCATCTTCAGTATCTGCGCCACTGAAGGTAGAAGGATCATATTTCTTGAACCTCTCAAGTCTCCTCTGCTCCTCCTCAAATGCCTCTGGCCTGACCTTAGGCTGAACCGGAATAATGGACTATACTGGCAAAACTCCTGGAACCGGATCAATATGGACCCGCTACTCCAGAGTACGAGCCATGGGAGTCTATGCTCCTCCCTCGACCTGAGATGTAGCTAGAGCAACCGAGATCAATCTCGTATGAGCTATAGTACCAAACATGGTCAAGAAGTGTGTTAGGGTCATCTAAAGTCCAGGGGTAACAACAGGCACCTCGAGAGCCTTTCCCCCAATTGGAGCTATTGGTGGCTCCTCAATTGTTGCTCGAGCAGGTGCTCTAGCTGCAGCACGTGCCCCTCCTTGTCCTCTTCATTGTTCCCGGCCCCGGCCTCTAGTAGCTCTAGCAGGGGGCGCAGGTGTCTGACCATCTAATCCAGTAGTGCGTGTCCTCACCATCTGTGAGAGAATAGAAAGATAAAGGCTCAAATTTCGAAATTAACAAATTCGCTCAACAAGGAATCAAGGAAGTGGAATTTTCCTAATAGTTTTGTAGCCTCTCGAAGAAAAGTACAGACGTCTTCGTATCGATCCGCAAGACTCTACTAAACCCGCTTATGGCCCGTAGCACCTATGAACCAATAGCTCTGATACCAACTTGTCACGACCCCAAAATCTCACTTGAGGTAGTCATGATGGCGCCTAGTCTCTAAGACTAGGTAAGTCTAAAATACAAGAGAATTTGGCAGAAATAACGACTAAGGAAATTAAATAAAGCTGATAAGTCTCATGACAACATCAATACTGGATAACAATCACAATATTCCTAACACCCAGTGAAACTGGGTCATAAGCTCTAAGACGTACATTAGGAGTCCCAAAATACAATATTGTTTGATGTGAAAATGAAATATAGAAAAGACAGTAGCAGAAGGTGACTCCGAGGCCTACAGGCGTCAGGCAGGTATACCTTGAACTCTCCAAAATATCAAGTTCAATCACTGGCGTCCGGCATGAGCTAAGGTAGCTGGATCTGCACAAAAATATGCAGAAGCTTAGCATGAGTAAACCACAATGGTACCTAGTAAGTATCAAGCCTAACCTCGGTAGAGTAGTGATGAGGACAGGTCAAGACACCTATTAGAAAAAAGAAATCTGAATAGAATATGATATAATCTAATAACGGAAAGTAATGAAATAAATGACAACAAAACAGTACAATTATTTAAGGCTAGCAACCGATATTTAAGCAATAAAGGATGGCAAGAATGAGCATATGATAAGAACAAAAGTAATCAAATATGGTCAGATACAAGTAAAACAATGAAGGAATAACAATAACCGGCAATCAACAAGCCCTTTCGACATAGAATGTACAACAAGAAACACCACACCTCATTTGCACATTTCACAATTACAATAGAATCTTCCTTATATCGCCGCGTGAGCCTTGCATTTATCTTTTTTTTTTTAACTTTTTTCCCGAAACAGCTACACAAGATTTAGCCCCCTTTTCTCACCACATGGCTTCAAGTAATTCCCTTACTAGCAACACGCGTACAAATTCAATCTTATCACGATGCATGCACATCAACCCCTATCCTTATATCGCTGCATGCACATCAATATCACAACACAATAATCAACTCGCACCACATGTTCCCATATGCCACAACGTTGCCAAAATCAACAATATCAATATTATCACAATACATATCTCACGGCTCAACCACAAAGTGTACAATAATCTCAATAACAACAAGTGAATGAGAAATAACTCAACAAAGAATGAGAAATAACTCAACAAAGAAAGGTATTCGAATACCCAATAATTTTAACCACAACATGTTAATAGCTTTCAACAACAACAACTTCAATACTCAATAATGAAAGTACTTCCACGAGACGGCATATTCCAATTCTAATGTATAACATAAGCTTAACAATAAAATAGATAGCATGAAATGGCAACTACAACTAAATGCATAAGAATAACTCAACAACGGAAAGAATAGCATGTAATGAGAACTACTAATAAATACATATAAGGAAAACCTTGACAATGGAAACAAGAACATGTATCGGTCAATTTTCACATATAAGCCCATGTAAACACTCCTCACCTTATGTACACGTCTTCCACATACTTCAAATAGTACAATCAACCCAAATCCTAAAGGGTGGTGCCCCCACACAAAGTTAGGCAAGACACTTACCTCAAACAAGCTAAATCAATCCACTAATAAACTCTTCCCGCGCAAATCCAACTCCGGATGACTCAATTCTAACCAGAATAACTTAATACCATAAATAAAAGCCATAGGAAGCAATTTCGGATAATAAAGATTCAATCTTTAATTAACAAGACAACTCAAAAATTCAACCCTAGGCTCGCACCTCAAAACCCGGTCAAACTCACGAATTCTGAACATCCATTTAGTTACGAGTCCAACATACCAAAATCATCCAATTCCGACCTCAAATCGACCTTCAAATCCTCATTTTATACTTTAGGAAAGTGTTTACAAAAGTCCCTAATTTCTCCAACCCAAATCACTAATCAAATGATAAAGACAAAGATGGAATCATGAATAATATAAAAATCCGAGTCAAATACTCTTAACCCGATCTAAATTGTAAAAGTCCCCTCCAAAATCACTCAAAATCGAGCTCTACAACTCAAAATATGTTAAAACAAACAAAACCCTCGAAATAGAGTTCTCCGTCCGTTCCAGTTTATGTGAACCTATTTCCTTTTTGGTCCGTCTTAAAAAGAATGACCCCTTTCTAAATTTGGAAATAATTTAGCTTAAACTTCCAATTCTACCCTTAATGAGAAGCTTTTATAACCACACAAATATACTGCGCCCCATTTTAACTTGTTTAGGATCACAAATTTCAAAAGTCTTTATTTTTTCTTAAACTCCGTGCCCAGTCAAATAGGTTCACATAAATTTGAACAGAGGGAGTACTATATACTCTACCCAAGTGTTTAACATCGCGATCGCGGAAATATTCGCGATCGTGAAGAACAAAATTGCCCGGCTGCCAGAACCTCTTACTCGAATGCAACAATCTAGTCACGAACACGATGACATCCGCTCAAAGCTACGCAATCGCAGTCCATGTAATGAAAAGGGTTCAGGTTCCTAAAACATTTACTGAACATGTCTCAGCTATCGAATTAGAGCCAATTAGAAATCATCTCATTTATAATTTGAACTTAAATCATCTCATTCCACCAGAATCCCCTGGCCGACAACCCGGTCCTTCTGCTGGTGAGGGCGTAGAGGTTAAAGGAAGAATTATTGTGGGAGAGAAATCTGAAAAAGTTGCTTAAGAGGTCCAAGAAATTGTTTTTTTGGCCTTAAGAGTAAGAAGAAGAAAAAAGAGAGACAAGAGTTCCAATTGAGAGATGAGTTTTATGTTCAAGAAGTGGACATGCTAAGTGAGGAAGACGAGGAAGATGAGGAAAAAGGGAGGAGGTTCCTCTTCAAATGGAGGGAAAGAAGAAGAGGACTCCTAGAAAAAGGAAGGCAGGTGAATCTGAGGAGAAAGGAACCAGCTCCAAATGCCAAAAGAAAAGCCAATAGAAGATTGTTGTTGTAGGGATGGAGAGTGGTTTAGTGGGTGGATAATGTTAAAGAGATGAGTTATTGACCCAGCCATTGTTGAGATGTTTGGGATGTAGGAGTTGTTGGAAAAGATCGAGCACCAAATGTGGACACATCTGTTCATGTGCCCACTCCCAAAAACGTATGGTAAAGCAATGCATCACTTTTACAACAAATTCAAGATCTTTATAATGGGATTGCAAGTTCTGAAGTGAGGGGAGTGGACCTGGTTCTTAATGCGAATCTTCTAGGACAAAGTCTGAAGGTGCCAGTGAATGGTTTTGACACCTACATGCGACGTGAGTGGCCCGGTTTGGGAGAAAAGAAGGATGCTATGTACTTGACATCCAAGTATATCTAAAAGAGGAAGAAGAAGAAGAAGACCTCAAGAAAGGTTGGGGAGATGGAACCGATTCACAAGCTTCTATTTAAGTTTCAGAGCAGATTTTTCTACCTCGATCAGAAAGGAGGCACGAGGTCACATATTTGGACCTAGCATTCATGGAGGTGTTAGATTAAAACAGGTCGATCAACTTTCCCTCATTGATGATCAAGCACATGGCAAGGGAACCTGATCAAGAAAAAGGCACAAACTCTGCCATATGGGTTCTTGTTTACTATGGTGTTTGAGAACTTTAAGGTCCGTTTGAGAGAACCTAAGAAAGGATATAAGAAAGACATATTTGATAAGGAAACCTTAAGAGAATGTGACTGCATTGCAAGACAACCGGGCACAAAGAGCCAAAGCATGGTCACTAACATGTTGGAGGAATTGGCTGCAACCAACTAGGAGAAGAAGAAACTAAAGGATGAATTTGCTTCCATGAAAGAGAAGAATGAGATGATCAAAGAAGAGATGAAGCAAGAGGAGGCTACTGCTGCTGCTCGCTTTGAAAGTCTTCTGGGGCTTACTCATGGAGAATCCTCTTTCAACAAAGAACATGGTCCTCAGTTCTCTTAGGTGTCCCAGTCTAGTCCTTGTCAATATCTGGTCGTGTCCCTTCTATTACCAAATTCTGAGTGTTTATTTTTTTATCTTTTTATTCTTGTTGGCAGTTTGATTGGTTTGTGCAACCGTATTTTGATTTGGGCCCTTTGGACTTAATGTGGTAAATTTGTATAATCAATATAATCTTCGCATTTTGGGCTTATTTTATCTCCTTAAATTTGGATAATCTTATTAGATTAAATATTTGAGCTTTGAAATTATTTTCATGTTAGCGTAGCCCGAGTATCCAGGAGTTTGATATTATTACTTCCACTTTTGACTACGCTAGTACATTATTTTTATATGATGCCAATAGGAAAAAGTAATGGATGTCCGCATTTACTATTGATCAACCTGGTCCTTACGCACTTGTACTGAAACTGTAATCTTGTTGAAGTTTGTCTATTTGCAGGATTTAAAATGCTTTATGTCTAGCCATCTAAAGGGTTGCAATGAATGGAATGCGAGTCCCTTACTTGTCACGACCTCAAAATCCCAACCTGTCGTGACGACGCCTAACTAACTTGCTAGGTAAGCCAACATAATAACAACGGAGCGTAAATAATAAAGAAATAGCACAAGTCTAATACCAATAACCTGAACAACTGCGTCAAAATATAATAATTCCCCAGAACTAGTAATATAGTGTCATGAGCTCTAATCAAAAGTACAAGTCTGGAATACAGAATAATAATACTATCTGGATAGAGATAGAAGTACAAATGGAGAAGAGACGCCAAGAAAGCGGTTGGGATGCAACTCTACTTTGTCTCTCCAATATGCTCACAGCAATACCTCACTGCTAACCACAACTCGGTCTGACACCTGAATATGTGGAATTAAGTGCAGAGTGTAGTATAAGAGTACAACCGACCCCATGTACTCAGCACGTATCATAACTAACCTCGGTGAGGTAATAGAAGCAAGAATAATAAATGATACTCGCTATGACCTGTACAATTCATAAATTTAACAAGTACATAACAATAATGTGATCAAGTCATAAAGCACGGAAAGAAACCAACTTGGTGTGCACAATTACTCGAGTACTCTGCTCAGTCAATGATCCAGCATATAAAGATGATATGCAAGTAAAGGAGGTAAATAACCACGATAATTGCAAGTAAAGATTAAATGCAATAACCAAACAACACTGGCCAGATTTTTCTCAGAATTTCCATAACCGTACCAACTACTGATCAGTTTTCCTCAAATCTGCGTGTACACCATCAAGAAGAAACATAAGAGGGTGAGCCTGGGGGGTGGATCCATAGCCACTCACGGCACGGACAACTCATGTTCTAATAATATCAACTGTACAGACAACCTACGTGTTGCATAGACAACTCACGTGCCAACAATATCAATATATGGATTCGCACGGACAACCCACGTGCTATCAATATCTACCACACGGACAACTCACGTGCTAATATCACAATCTACCCGGTGTGGTCACGGGCTCAATATCACAATCCGCTCGGCATGGTCATGGGCTACCAGTCCAAACCATGTTACATTGAAAGCAGATATACAGGAATACATGTACATGATCAATGAACATCAAGTTCCATACTCCTAGACTGCTATAAGTCACATGCTAAGGTGTATGCATGTGCAAAGTGTACTATCACAGCTCAAATCAGGCATATACCTCACAAAATAGCAATTATCATGTTTAATTAGGAGATTGGCCTCTACGTAACCTCAAGCATGGCTCAAATAGCTCACAATAAGGGTACAATTAAGAGAATATCACAACATGAATCTTAGCAATCGATCGAAGGGAATTCATAGCCTAAGCACTACCCCGAGCATGGATAAATACCCTGATGCTCGCGCATGGGCTCAATCCCACACATATACGCCACCCATATCACGAATAACTCAAGCAACTAGTGCATCGACCAAGTTTATGTAAGATACTTACCTCAAGCAAGCTAAATCAATCCTCTAACAAGCTCTTCCCGAGTGTATCAACCTCCGGACAGCTCGAATCTAGCCAAAATAACTTAATATCATCACTAAAAGCCATTGGAAACTATTCCAAAATGATAAAGCTAAGATCCTTAACCTGAATCAAGAAGTCAATCCAAAAAGTCAACCTCAGACCGCACCCTGAAACCCGTCAAAACTCACAAATTATTAACACACATTCAAATACGAGTTCAGCCATACCAATTGCATCCAATTGCGACCTCAAATCGACCCTAAAATCATGAAATCTCGATATCCAACAACATAGTCCAAAAACTCCCAAATTCCACCTTTAATTCATGAAAATTAGGTATAATAATCTATGGGTAATCAATATCTAACACCAAAAGTGAGTAAATATCACTTAACTCTTCAATTGTGATGAAAAGCCCTCCGGAAATCGCCTCTAACCGAGCTCCACAACTCCAATAATGAGAAAAAAGTCTAAGCCCTTCGATATATGAAACTACCCAGCAAAACTGCATTTGTAGATGCAGAACTCATTAATCTTCTGACCATCCGATTCTGCAGATCCCTCTTCGCACATGCGTGTGTGATTCTGCGGTCAAGTGGTCTCACCTGCAGCTCCACTTCTGCGTCTTAGATGCTACATCTGCGGATTTCCTCTTGCAGGCTCACACTCGCACATGTGCTCCCCTAGCCGCATCGGTGGCCAGACCCACCGCAGATGCAAAAATACCAGAAGTCCAGATATTCTTCAACAATGCGACAAGTCCAAAAATGGTCTGAACTCAATCCAAATCACACCCGAGGCCTCTGGAACCCCTTCCATACCTACCAACAAGTCCTAAAACACAACACAAACCTACTCAAGACCTCAAATAACATAAAAAACATCAACACCACGAATCTTACCTCAATTCAAGCCTAAGGAAACTAATAAACTTTCAACTTCCAAAACTCATGTCGAACCATATCGAATCAACTCCGAATAACTTCAAATTTTGCATGAAAGTCTCGAATGACCCAACGGACCTATTTCAACTCTCGGAACCAAAATTCGAATAGTATATCATCAAAGTCAACTCTCAGTCAAACCTATCAATCTTCCAAACCTTCAACTTTCCAACTTTCATCAAAAAGTACCAAACCAACCTACGAACCTCAAAATCCAAATCCAGACGCACGCCTAAGTCCAAAATCACCATACAAAGCTATTGAAATCATCAAAATATCATTCTGGAGTGTTTACACAAAAATCAAACTCCATTCAACTCTTACAACTTAAGCTTTTAACTTTGGGACTAAGTGTCCTAATTCACTCTAAAACTTCTCCGAAACTTAAACGACCACCCCGGTAAGTCACATAACCATAAATACACATATGCAAAGTATTAAATAGGAGAAACGAGGCTAAAATACTCAAAACGACCGGCCGGATCATTACATTACTCTTATGCAAACATGGACGAATTTGAATAAGAGTGTTGGTAGTAAAACTAGTTCTTAAGTTGAAGGCTAAAGAAAAGTTACTTTGACAATTGGGTAATTTTAACATGGGTTTGTCATCATCAAAAGGGTAAACTTGTAGAGTTGAGCACTGACATATTTTGATGATTAACAAACCAATATCAATGCTGAAAGAATCAAGTTTTATGGACATGATACTATGTTGCTAAACTGATGTACAGAATAAATATGCAGAAAACGAAAGAATCAAGTTTATAGTAGACTAATGCAGAAAGTTGATTAGATGCGAAAAATACGCATTTATATGCAAGTAGGGTTCTGTATGAAAGTTTGTTGGTGCTTAACAAGTAAAGATCTTAGCTAGAGGAATCCATGTCCAAAAGGATATCTATAAATAAGGAAAAACTTGCATGAAAAGAAAATATTAAAGAGTTAAAAACAAATAAGGAAACAAAAAGAAATTTGGAGAGATTTTCCTTAATCAAAATATTCTAGGTTTTGGAGAATTAATTAGAGAAGAATTTCGGCCAACTTTACACATATATAAAGAGATCTTCTGTTGCTATTCAGAAGTGACGCATTTCCATCAAATCAAGCATATTACGTTCGAGGAGATCAATTTCGGCAAAAGGTTCTTTCAACAATTCAAGATGCTCAATTGAAGAACCAGGTCCAGAAAATGAAGCAGCTAAAGTTCTTTAGTTATTTATAGTTGAGTCAATTGCTCTGAATTGTAACCTATTTGCTTTTGAGAAGTGTAATCATAAGTTAGAACATAAACTTTGAGTTTTTATATTAGCTTCCTAAACTAGAGTTAGTTTAGAAAGAGGTAGCTACAATTAAGTTAATTGTAGGGGAAGGGCACTAGAGTTAGTTTTCTTGGTTATAGAGTTGTAACCTAAAACTGCTCTTTGAAGTTAGTGAAGCTTTAGAGGCAAATCCTACTAGGGTAGGTCATGGTTTTTACTCCCTTGAGCAAGGAAGTTTTCTACGTAAAAATAATTGTGTTATTTAATTTTCGCACTTTAATTTCTTTTTGTGTCGGTTTTTTAGTTCAAAGAACTAGGTTTTCTAAAACGCATGGGGCAAGACGCAATTCAATCTCCTTCTTGTGTCTGGGCGGACTCTAAAATAACAAAGTATTTGCCAGTTGAGGAATTTTCATCTTTGATTCCTTTCCTATTTTTTCTCAAACAGCTATCTTTGCCATAAATCGTTCAATAAACAAGAAGAAGAAAAAATGTTAAGCAAAATCGTTTAGAATTGTGTCAAATTACCTTATACGATTGATGTAGGTATATAAAATTTTAGCCCAATTAACCAATTTGCCAAAGTATATCATTGCTAGTTGGGCCAAGTCCATGAAGACCAAGAACTTATAAAACCTAAAGCTTACTCGTTTCAGTTTCTACAGTAGTAGACTGGGGTCACTTCTCATCGAGTTAGCTCATACATGCATTACAGACGTTGTACCGTCTGCTTCAATATTCATACATTGCATTGACGAGAAAATTAGTATAATATGATTAATTCCTTTTTAAAATTTTCAAGTATTGAGATTATTTTACTACTTTTTCAAAGTTCCTTCCCCTTTTCATTTCTCCACAAAAGAAATTACCCCTGTGTTTCTGGTATTCGGTGCTTTTCTGACTCTTTGGAAGTATTAGTTATTACATTAGTGGGCTGATGGACGACCCAATTTAGTGCTTTGGGTTCTCCAGCCCATTGATAGAAAAGGCCCATAACTAATTCTTTCTCCTTTTCCGAATGAGTCGAGAAATCAAGGGTTATTCGCACCGGGTATTTAACAAATACATGACACATATCTTTATAAATATGATTGTCACTAAACCATAGTTAATTAATCACATTTTCACCTTAATTTATCGCTTAACAATAATAAATTATTATAGTTTAATTTAGTTTAAATACCCAATGCGTGTATGTTTTACTGGCAAGCAAGTCCAGAACGAGCGAATCATGAAAGAGGATTAGTTAGTAAGATAGTAGGTCTGTAAAATTAAAGATTGAAAATTAGGTTTTCTGAAGTAACTATAGTTGCGGTTCTACGTTGTGAAAGAGGTAACTGAGACAATTAGAACCTGCAGATCTTTAAATCTCCACTTAATTAACATAAATTTTTGATTGAAAGAAATGGCCTAGTGAAAGTTAATTCATAGTAGTAGTATTTTACAGCCTATTTACTTGGAAATTCGAATCTTTTTAGCTCAATTACTCGTTGCTAATTTTATTCAATCAGTTTCATAAGCTTAATGTTGCCGGAGAAAAATCTCCTCCCATGGCTTACAAAAGTTCAGAGAAAGGTTAATGTTAGAATGCCTCTTCGGACCAGTCAAGCTTATGTCTGAACAAAGATACAATGCTGTAATTTGGGCATTTGTTACTGGACCTATGATGAAGTGTATTGCTCTTGGTGAGTACTTGGGCCCAGATGCTCTTGGACTCACTCTTGGGCCCAGACCTTTACTTGGTCTTTATGATTACTACTAGAAGATTTTTTATGTATTTGATTGTAAATAGGGGTTCTTATTTTTGTCTTTATCTCATAGTTTGTTATTCTTTTACCAATAGGATAGAGACAGCTGTATAGGTGGATATACATAGATTCTTTTCCATTTGTATAAAGGAACGATCTGTACAGAGAATAATCAAGCTGAATAGACAGAAAATTCCATACATCATTCTTCTCTCTAATTTCCTTCATGGTATCAGAGCATCTCTGAAAGCTTATACATTTTTTTTCTTATTTCAAATTCATCTACAATCATGGTAGAGACTGTGATTGATCCTGTTAATCCTCAGTCAGGAGATACCTCTAAATCTGCACTCACTCCTTCTCAGCAAATAGATTCATGTCATCCTTATTTCCTTTCTCCATCAGATAGTCCCGGAATGAACCTCCTTAATGTAACCTTCGATGGCTCCTGTTATGGTAACTGGCACAGAGGAGTACTGATCTCTCTCTCAGCAAAAAATAAGCTGGGATTTATCACTGGATCATGTTCAAGTCCAGATCTAGATTCACCCTTGCAGGCACAGTGGAAGACAACCAATGACATGGTGATTGCCTGGTTGCTGAATTCTCTTAGCTGAGATATTGCTGAAAGTGTGATCTACTCTCAAACTGCTAAAGAGCTTTGGAATGAACTCGAGCAGAGATATGGCCAAGCAGATGGAACTAAACTCTTTCAGCTGCAAAGAGAGCTTAATACTATTAGTCAAGGGACTTCAGATGTAGCAGGTTATTTCACCAAGCTTAAGAGAATTTGGGATCAACTGAAATTACTCAATACTTTTATGATCTACAGTTGTGAGTGCATTTGTGGAGCTAAGACTCATAATATTAAAATGAATGAAGATCAGCAACTGATACAATTTTTAATGGGACTCAATGATGTGTACACTGGTGTGAGGGGAAATATTTTGATGATGAAACCTCTGCCCACTACTGCTCAAGCATACTCTATCATTTTACACGAGGAATCACAAAGAGAGGTACACTCTAACAATGTCCTTACCTCTGATCCTTCTGCTTTGTTGACCACTGGGCAAAGATGGAATCCACCAAGGAATACAACAGAATACAAGACACCAAATTCTAGTAACCTTGAAATTAAGAAATCAGATCAGTATTGCAAATATTGCAGAAAATCAGGGCATGTGAAAGAAAACTGCTACAAACTTGTTGGATACCCTTCACACTTTAAGTTTAATAAGCCAAGGAAGGGAAACTTTAGGAATCAACAGGTTAATGCAGTAACTCCTGAGCAGGAACTTACCAATGGAGTGGCAGCCGATTCTGTGTCATCACTTGTCAGCAGTCAAGGATACACCAAAGAGCAATGTGACTAGCTTATCCAGATGTTCCAGTCGATGCAAGGAGGACCTGGAACCAACAATTCAGAGGTCATTGCCAGTGCAAATCTGGCCGGTATGCATTATGGTTGTCATGTCTATATTTCCTTTTATTCTAAATTAACCCACCTTACTTGGATTATTGATTCCGGTGCTTCACAGCACATGACTTTTGAAAGATCCCTGTTACATAATGTTTTAGAGTTAGCATGTCCTATTTTAGTCAGCCTACCCAACTCATATAAGGTAAAAGTTTTCTATGTGGGAAGCCTCTATCTCACTCCAGATTTTGAGTTGCACAATGTGCTTCTTGTCCCTGCATTTAAACACAATCTCTTATCAGTTTCTCAACTTTGTACACAATTTGATTGCAGGCTAATTTTTTCTAAATCTGATTGTTCTATACAGGCCCCTTTTTTGAAGAGGGAACAAGTTCTTGGTGAAGCTGCAGCAGGGCTCTATGTGATGAGAGATAACACTACCCAAATGGATCTCATTTACCAGAAACCACTGTTTCCAGCCTCTTTTGATTCCAGTCATGAGTCTAGGTCTAGTTTGTCTAATTCTATTTCTTGTTCCAAGTCAGTTTGTCAAAGGGATTCTTCCTTGAGTCTATTGAGTCAAGATTGTACTAAGAAATCTTGTGCTACTATTAATCAAAATATTTCAGCTTATTCTGCCTCTGATTCTATCCTTCTTTGGCATAAGAGATTAGGGCAATTACCATTTCATGCTATGAAAAATATCAAATGTTTACCAATAACACTCAATGATAAAATTGATTTTCCTTGTGAGATATGCCCCATGGCAAGGCAATCTAAGCCATGTTTTCCCAAGAGTTCCATTACTTCAAAGAATTGTTTTGACTTGATTCATATAGACACTTGGGGGCCCTATAAAACACCAACTTATAAAGGAGAAAGATATTTTTTAACTATTGCTGATGACTTCTCAAGAAGCACTTGTACTTTCCTACTTTATACTAAATCAAATGCCCTCCCTACTCTAAAATCCTTTATTTCTCATGTTGAGCGATAGTTTTCCACTAAAGTTAAGGTGATCAGGTCAGACAATGCTTTCGAGTTGGGATCAGGCAACCTCACCACTGAATATTTTCATTCCCATGGGATAATTCACCAAACTTCATGCGTCGCTACACCACAACAAAATGGTGTGGTCGAGCGCAAACATAGACACCTATTAGAAACGTGTAGGGCTCTATTATTTCAGTCTCATGCTCCTAAAAGGTACTGGGGAGAGTGCCTACTCACTGCAACCCATTTGATTAACAGATTTCCCTCTAAAGTTTTGCATCACAAATCACCTTATGAGGTTCTATTTGGTTCTAACCCTGACTATGAGCTTCTTAAGCCTTTTGGATGTCTTTGCTTTTTTATCAACACTTGCTAGAAACAGAGATAAGCTGAGTCCTAGGGCTGTTCCAGGAATTTTTTTGGGTTATCCATTTGGAAAGAAGGGGTATAAGGTTCTCACTCTACAATCTAATCAAATTGTTATCTCTAGGGACATCAAGTTTATTGAGGACATCTTTCCTTTCTCCTACTCCACTCCAATGTCTAAATTGTTTCCTGCCACTTTTCCTCCTGCAGATGAGTCACACCCACCAACACCTAAGCAGCCAACTTCATCATCTTCACCGGAACCTCTTAGTCCCGATGTTTCTTCTCCTTCTTTTTCTCCTACATCTACTGATGTTTCAGGAACAATCCACACATCTCCTGGTACTAGTGAGTCTCCTGCAGTGTTATCGCCAGAACAAGAGCCTTTGCTGCGCAGATCTCAAAGGGAACACAATACTCCAACCTATTTATCTGATTATATATGTTCTACTGCTTATTCAGTTTTTTCTCCTAACCCCCCTTTACTCCCTTTACATTGTTCTTCTTTCTCAACAATGACCTCAAAGAACCAAACACTAATTAACTCTATTTGCCAAATCAATGAACCTACCTCTTACCAACAAGCTATAATGCATCCTGGCTGGAGAGCTGCAATGGCTAATGAATTTGAGGCTCTTGTTTCCAATCGAACTTGGGATGTGGTTGAGTTGCCCGCTGGGAGGAAGGCCCTGCCCTGCAAATGGGTTTACAAAGTGAAATTGAAGTCAGATGGATCTTTAGAACGGTTGAAAGCTAGATTGGTAATACGAGGGGATACTCAAAGGGAAGGGATTGACTATACAGAGACATTTTCTCCCGTAGTAAAAATGACAACTATAAGATGCATTCTTTCTGTTGTAGTAAAGAAAGGTTGGACATTGTACAAGCTTGATATTAATAATGCGTTTCTTCACGGCGATCTTGATGAGGAAGTATATATTTTACTTACTTTATAAAAGATTTGTTTACTTGCTACCTTCCTTTTATCTCAATCAACTAGAAAATTCAAGGGTTTCTAATTTATATGTACTTTGTTTTCCAGTGCTCAATATCTGGAATAACTAAAATGCATGCAGTTATAAACAATATACTAGAATATGATACAATCACCATTCACCATTAATGTAGAAGTCTTTCTTTTTCTTTTCTCGTTTCCTGGAGAAATGTACAGGAATTATGGAACTGTAACTAAAATGTAACTACCGGAAAGAATTTGTTTGGAATAAATATATATTGAATCAAAGATGTAGATATTATCGCTGTCACGATCCGAAATTCCTACCCTTGGGACCGTAATAGCGCCTAACATTTCACTTGCTAGGCAAGCCAACGTTAGAATAATTTCTAGCCATATTTAACAATTCAAATAAGTAATAATCAAGAACTGAATAAACTTAAAATAGAGTGAGAAAATCATACAAGATCTAGATACAATCTCAGAACTGGTGTCACAAGTATACGAGCGACTAGAATAATACAAATAATGGCCTGAATGAAAGTAAAACTATCTGAAATGAAATAAACAGCTAGGATAATGTATAGAAGGGGACTTCAGGGCTGCGAATGCTAAGCAGTTGTACCTCAAGTCTCTAATCCGGTAATCAATCTGAGCAATCTATTGACCGCCGCTAGGAGCGACTCTAAAATCTGCACAAAATGTGTAGAGTGTAGTATGAGTATAACCGACGCCATGTACTCTGTAAGTGTCGAGCCTAACCTCGACGAAATAGTGACGGGGCTAAGGGTGGTCACTTACAATAACCTGTACGGAGTATAATAATAATAACAGGAAAGAAACGCAGGAGAAGTAAGGCAGTTAACTTATGAAAATAAACTCAATCCTCGAAATCAGTAAAGCCAGAAACACCAGTACTCAGAATTTCGTATGAAAGCACAGAAAGCTAACACAATACGACAATGAATACAAACACACAATCTGTTGCGGCGTAACCCGATCCCACCGTACAAATACAATCCTCCCTTATTTTACCATATAAAATAAAAAATTAACATATATAATTTGTTGTGGCACGCAACCGGATCCCACCATATAATCAGAATCAATATCATAATCCTCCCTTATTTCACCATATCAAATCACATATAAAATCAGTTGCGCATGCAACATGATTCCACATATCAATATCAATCCTCTCTTATTTCACCCGCAACCCTATCCATAAAAAAAATCAATAAATATAATCAATTCAACAACTCAATTCACAAGAATCTCTATGTATAAAGAATATGAAAGCAAAGTCATAAAGGAACCTCGTACAAAATCAAGAAATGCTACGATTTAATACAAAGCAGCAAGACAAGTCAAATGTATGACAATTAAAGTGTACAAGTAAGACAATTAAGGCAAGTCGCAATTAATCATGGAAGCATGGAAGAAACGTACATTTTAATATAAGACAAATAAGTGACAAGTAGCAAGTTAAGGCATAGGAAGCAATTAAAGCAGGTAAAGTTAAGACATGGAATAAAGTAATTGATGAAATACAGGAAAAGCATGGAACAAGTAATTTAACGGCGTATATAAACTCGTCACCTTGCATATACGCCGCTACACATGTAATTCACATAGCACATAGCTCAAGGATTCCTAATCCCCTCAAATCAAGGTTAGACCCAATACTTACCTCGCTTCGCAAGCAAATCAAAACTCAACCGGGGCCTTTCCTCTAAAGTCCGCCTCCAAACCAATCGAATCTAACAAAAATCAACTCATTAACATCAAATAATGCTAGAAAAATCAATTACAAGGCATAAAGTTAAGATCTTTACACTTTTTTCAAAAAGTCAATAAAAGTCAACCCCAAGCCCGCTTGGTCAAAATTCGAGATTCGGACCAAAACTCAATTATCCATTCACCCCCGAGCTCGATTATGTGATTAGTTTCAAAATTCGACCTCAATTTGAGGTCTAAATCTCAATTTTACAAAAACTCCAATTCTTCTCAAGTCCCTAATTTTCTACCATGAAAGAACATGGATTAAGGTTAGAAATTAATGGGTGTTGATAAAAATGGAAGAAAATAAGTTAAAGTACACTAACCTATGAAAGCGTGATGAAATTTCTCTTCAAAATCGCTTCTACAATGAGCTATAATGAAAAGATGGTAAAAATGGGTGAAATTCCGTCTTTGGGATATTTAATAGACTGGGCGTCAAGCCTTCTTCGCACTCGCGAAGGGTCTGCCGCGTTCGCAAACACATCAGCCAGAAGGGCCCACGTGTTCGCGAGGTTCCTCACGCGTTCGCGAAGGCTTCTCCCCCAGACCTTCGCGTTCGCGAGCCCAGGCTTGCGTTCGCGTAGAGCAAACCTCAGATCACCCCTCCCAGGCCCCTTACTCTTCGTGTTCGCGTAGTGCTGGTTGCGTTCGCAAAGGGTGATCCCACCATAGCTTTGCGTTCGCGTACATAGCCTAGCGTTCGCATAGAGGAAAACCTCCCCAGTCCCAAACTACTCTTCGCGATCGCGAAGAAGCATTCACTAGACACCAGCAGAAACCAAAACCAACATTTTTCTCTAAGTTCAAATGGTCTATAGCCTATCCGAAACTCACTCCAAACCAAATATGCACAAAAGTATAATAACATCATATGAACTTGTTCGCGCGATCAAAACATCAAAATAACACCTATAACCACAAACCGGACACAAAACAAATGAAATTTTCAAAGAAATTTAAGATCTTCCGGACGTCCGAATCACTTCAAATCAACTCCGTTTTGCACCAAATTTTGAAAACATGTTATAAATACTGAAATGAGCCTATACCAAGTTGCGAAATTGGAATCCGGACTCAGTAGCAACAAAGTCAAAATACGGTCAAACTTAGGAATTTTTTTAAACCTTTAAATTGCTAGTTTTCAACAAATTACGTTAAATCAAGTTAGAGACTTCTGAATTCGATTCCAGGCATACGCCCAAGTCCCAAATCACCATAGGGACCCATCGGGACCGTCGAAACACTGACCCGGATCCATTTACACTAAACGTTGACCGTAGTCAACTCAAATGAGTTTTAAGGCACGATTTTACATTTTCATCAATTTTCTCATAAAAACTTTTCCAGAAAAAGACACGGTCTGCGCACGCAAAATCGAGGAAGGTTAAACAGAGCTATTCGAGGTCTCGGAACACAGAAATGAAGGATAAAACTATAAATGACCTATTGGGTCATTACAGTGGCATAGTTATCTTAATAAATTAAATTTTTATTTTCCTTCTTCTTTTCTCTCAAATGAATTAATAAAAATAGATATAACATATCACATTTATACAACCTTTTATTTATTCTAGCTAATATGGGGAAAAAAATTATATTCTTATCTAAGGAAATAAGCTATAAAATTATGTGATCTCCTCACTATCAAACGTCTCTTTAAAAAACCAAGTGTCAGTGATCCCAAATGAAAGAGAAGGTACTTTTAGTGAAAAGTTTGTTGCATCAATCGAAGTCAACTTGTAAGTCATGCTTAGACTAAATATTAATTCTAACCCCCATCCCCACCCCACCCCATCCAACTCCACCCCCACAAAGAATTTAAAAGAAGAAAGATCGGGTTGAAGCCTCCTTAATTAGGTCAATCATGCATGAGCACCAGGTGCTGATCTAGTAAAGAAGCTATGAATTCATCCGAATGCATGAGTAATTTTGCTTACATCTTGTATATTTTTGAAAATCCTATTAAATAAGCAAAAATAATTTATTCCGAATTCAGTATATTAAATATAATTTGATAGATTTTGAGTAGAAATTTATAATGTTCAAATCTTAAATTCGCCTCAATAAAACACTTATGTATGTATGAGCTAAGGGTAGAGTTTTAATAAGCTCGTAAGCATTGACATTAATGAGCTCATGAGGCAAGAATTCTTTAATATAAATCATACTTCTAATATAGAAAATGTTATAAATCTTTCTTTTTAAATTGCATTTACTTAACGCTATCTCTTAACTTCTCAAAGTCTACTCTAGCCCCATTAAATCTCTAATTGACTTTATAACGAGTCAATTTTAGACACCTACTAGTATTATCAATTAATTAACAATTAGTATGAGATTATTAAAGAACTAGAAATACAAAATAGTTAAGCTAAGCATGATTGCTTATGACTTGTTTAAAGTGGTTTTGCGATGCATTCAGCCAACTGGCATTTTTTTGGATTTGACTTCTCTCTTTTATCTTTTTTTTTTCATAAGTTTATTTATTTATATTATTATTTGTGTTAGGATTAAGTTGCTCCCTTGAGTCATCTTGGTTTAAGCTGTAGATTAATCTCCCTTGAGAATGTTGTAGTTTCATTCCATTTACAAATGAATTTTCCTTAACTCTGCTAATAACAAAATCTACATGGAAAATAAAATAAAATGTTGATAAAAAAACAATTAATGATAATATACTATACATGATACAGTATATACAAGTTTTACTCTCAAAACATTTTGTCGATACGTAAAACATCTTTAACAAATAAAATAGTCTTTGAGTTAATAGAGTTAAACCGTTGACCAAGAAGAAGAAAAAATGAAAATCGTAGCCCATTTCCTCACAAACAGTTTTGGCCATCAACGATGAATTTTTCAAATTTATGACTAAAACTTTAGAAATTATGGAGTATGGACAAACATAGAGCATGACTAATTAGTGCTATTACGTATAAAAAAATTGAGTCAACCCAACATAGCCAACTGGCTAATCTGTTGGATTTGACTCATCTTCAGTACTAACTTAGTAAGGTGTTTCCTTGAATACTCCTAGTATATATAGTATGATATTATTTTTTAATGCTAACCTTATGATAAATTAATTAAAGGATGCTTAATGAGCTTTTGACATTAATTGCTCAATAATCTATATGTACGTAATACGTACATGCATGAGTACTGGATACAAGAGAACGTGTCCACGGCTGCATCGATTCGACGTCTTAATTAAACTAAATCTATCCCCTTCATTCAAAATTAAATAAATGATGGAGCAGTGTTAGAGGAAATTTTTTATTACTTTTCCATTTGATTTCAGGCATTGATTTTTCCTTTGACTTTAATAAAGTTTCTATACTTGAAAACTATAAAAACTTATTATCCACTGCTTGTATAAAGTTACATGTATTCAAAAATATATTGAGAAAGTTGTCATCAAAGAAATATTAGCACGAATATCAATTATGCAATATAAAATAGAACAAAGAAAATATATATAACGCGTGCCTCAAACATGATGGGTTACGCATAATTTTTGAAACCAAAAGGATATGCTGATACTTTTTTTAAGGGTCCGGCTTTTTATTGACCTTCATCTTAACTAACGATTTATTTTACACAAAATAATGTAAAATTAGGAAAAGCTAGAGTGCCCTATGACACTACAATAACAGGTAAAAATGAAAGTGATAGCATAGAAATAATCATAACTCTTGTATAGGATTCTCTTAATTGTGTGAAACCTGTTGCGGAAAAAAAAGTACATGCATAGCTAAAACGAACAATATCACTTCATATCAATAAGAATATATAGAATATATTAAGACTAACTTAGCACAACCCTCTTTCGCTGCATAACTTACTTATCACGCCCAATTATACCTTATAAAAATGACTAAGTTGTAGTTGCAAATATAATCCAGTTTACAAGTCCGGAGTCGAATCCCACAGAGAACTAAGGCTTAGCTACAGTTGTTCAATATTACTAAGAAACATAAGTTCAAATAATTAACTAACATCTATTATAAAGCAATAAAATTATCAACTAACTAGGATGAAATTTGAGACAAGACTAAGGAGGTCTAGAGTTACGATTTCCCCAATTGTCGGAATCCTTCCCACTATGCCTTCTATAATTTCACCTAAGTATTCTCTACCGATCGTGAGTACATATTCTTCCGAACAACGCTAGCTAGCACTAGTTTATTGCTCATTAAGATAGCACCTAGGTTTCGTTATTCCTAATCCCACCTTTAAACCCTTCGTATTGATTCCTCACCTACATCAGGAGTGATGTTGTTCAACAACTACATAAATATGTACCATTTTCCAAGCAATTCATACTAAATAGGCACATTCAATTGATGGTCATTCAATCAACAACAATAAACACATAGTTGAATTAGTAGAGAAATCAAACGGCTCAATTATATAAAAACATAACAAGAATTAATCCTACAAAAGGTTCTAGCAAAACTCTAGATAACAAATTAGCTATTCATAATAGTATGCTTAACTACAATACTGAATTCATAACCAATAATGGTAATAGGAAGAAGGAAGTGAAAAATTCGTAGAAGAATTCTCCGCCTTGCTCCTAATGTGATCTTGCCTCCTTAGGTCCAAAGTGTGTCAAAAGTCATCAAAATAGCCTTTACATGAATTTATACCAAGTAGGGTTGGGCCTAGGTGAAACACCTTTTCTTGCGAAATAGGACTCTGGCTATGTAAAATTTGCACAGGCGCGTCACATGGGGTGACGCGCCACGTGGTGTGCTTGTGGGGAACTTCAGAGAGCATGCAATTTGAGGGCATCAACAATTTACACAGCCGCAGTGCGACTATTGAAATTTAGAAAAATGTAAAACATGAAAGTTTTAGCCCTTTTAAATATCTTTCCAACTATATATTGTGGAGCCAAACGGATTTCTGAGCGAGAAGTTATGTGCATTTTATTGGACAATGCGCAATATGCCTGCTCGATTCTTCGTTTCGTTCTTAAAGTGCACTATCATCTGTTGATCCCCGAACACGATCCCAACTTAATCCTTGGACTTTTACTTCAGACTTCAAAGCTCCAGAATAACTTGAATTCATTCCATAACATCTACATAGATCGGAGTCAATCCGACAAGGCATAAAACACACATTTAGTCCAAAACACTAGCGATTAAAGTTCAAACTCAATTAAAGTGTAGTAAATTAGACTGTAATAAGCGACTAAAAATACGTAATTATAGCCGATCATCAACACCCCACACTTAAATCATTGCTCGTCCTCGAGCAATCAAACTACACTTTATATAGACTCGACCTTTTTAAACAATTCTCCTAACTCATCACACCAAGAATATTTAAAATAGACTAAGCACAAAAGCATAACATCTTCACCTCAAGACTTGATTCACAAGTACCACGCATTATTCACAACTCACCCACTTACTCTAACATAGAGGTTGTCGCGCCCCCTTTTTCTCGCGAAATCGGGTTTATGACATTTGGGAAGAAAACTCGTTCCCTTTTGGGAATTTGGTTTTGAATTGAAGAGACGCCACCTAATGATTTAAGTGCATTAGGACACTAAGAAGGGTTTGAGTCAAGTAACCAGAGATTGGATAAGGGCTTGAAATTATCCCAAGGGGGAGGTGTTAGGCACCCCTCAGGATCTACTAGTGTGGTTCCCGGCCAAACTATTATTGTGACTTAAGTGCAAATAACACATNCGTTGCTATGGTATTTTGTTTGGCACGAGTGGAATATGATGTTGAAAACATGCTTATGCAATAATTTAAACAAGTTGTCACGTATTTGCACGTTATAAAGCAATAATTACAACAGTTCTTCATAATTTAAAACATTAATAAAGGAAAGCAGTTAGGGAAAGCGATAAAGAAAAAGGAAAGACACAAAAGACAAGTTAGTTTTGTAGAAGAAGAGGGAATTAAATACTTAAAGGCATTAAGCAAATAAAGACATATAAAGAGGCGTGAAGTCACAATAATAGCCTGAAATGGTAAAAGCCTAAAAGAAATTCCCCAGTAGAGTCGCCATGCTGTCGCGCCCCCTTTTTCTCGCGAAATCGGGTTTATGACATTTGGGAAGACAACTCGTTCCCTTTTGGGAATTGGGTTTTGAATTGAAGAGTCGCCACCTAATGATTTAAGTGCATTAGGACACTAAGAAGGGTTTGAGTCAAGTAACCAGAGATTGGGTAAGGGCTTGAAATTATCCCAAGGGGAAGGTGTTAGGCACCCCTCAGGATCCACTAGTGTGGTTCCCGGTAAAACTATTGTTGTGACTTAAGTGCAAATAACACATAGGCAAATAAAACTTCAAGTAAGAGGGGATTTTCACATAATGGTTACAAATAAGCAAATTTGAAAGAACGAAAGGGATACTGATTTTTCCTCAGAGAAATAGTTTAAAACTTGGAAAAAAAAAGCAAAGAATCAAAGAAACAAAGGGAAGGGGGGGGGGGGGGTCCTAGGTTTATAAATAATATGGATCACCCCACACAACATCCGATAATCACTCCTTAGTGAGGGGCTACACGTGATGTTATCGCGTGGTCATCATATTCATATCTACCCTTTCCCACCCCGTTAAGGTATTAAAGCGCCGAATGGTCTCGTTCACTTATTGCATGCTATTACCCGCCCCAATCCTATCAGTCCAGGAGGCAGTTAGGACTACTAATCCTAAAGGGAAGGGATATTAGGCTTGTTTATAGTTTCAAAGGCAAAAACTCTAAGGCGACATATAAAAACACGTATAGCAAGTTGGGGGAAAGCACATAAACAAGTGAAGGGCTCAGATAGACCTCCTTTAAACCAAAGAAAGCACATAATTTAGCATGACTTACACATACTGTTTAATGGTCTGATTAAACTTAAAGGTTGAGGCAGACTAATTTATTACATAGTTCAGATAAGAAGCCCGAATCAGGCCTGCCTGCTAGTTGTAGCTAATAAAAATCTGATTCAGTTTATAATTTTAGCCCTAAGGCTTGCCTAGGTGTTGGACGAGGGTCCTATAGGCATGATATCTACTGATTTCAGAAACAATGAAATAAACTGAATACGTACTGATTTAAGAAAGTCGTCAGTTATTAAAGAAAGCAAGTTTTAGCAAGAGATCATAAGTTCTATAACTGATGGTCGTCATTATTACTGGTTTTAGACTTATGAGCGAGTGACACGACTCAGACTTGATTAATAACTCCTATAGACATGCTTTCTATGCGTGTTGATTTAAACCCCTTTTAACAGACATGGTCAAATGCAGAAAACCTATAAGCATGATATCTAGGTGCTGAATTTCATTTTAAATCCTATGAACATGATATCTAGTTGCAGTTGATTGATTAAGACCTATAAACATGATTGCCTGATGAAGAATGTATATGCAGGATTCAGAAAGACCTATAGGCATGTTTTCTATGTGCATATGCAAGATTCAGATTTCCAGGTAATTATAGACATGGTATCTATATGAGAGAATGCAGAATTCCTATAGACATGGTATCTATATGAGAAGTGCAGAAATTCAGAAATGACCTATAGGCAGGATATCTATATGAGAGTGCAGAAATTCAAAAATACACCTATAGGCAAGTTATCTGCCCTTCGCATACATAGTTATCCCCTCCCTTTTTCACTAGCCATCCTCAGAGTTTATTACAAAATTATTACATCCCATAATGAAGATAAAAGAAAATACATCAGAAATTTAAAAAAGTACAACCAAGGAGAGCCTGATTCAGGCTTCTTGTCTGAAGTATGAAGTAAGCCAACTCCGAAGAGATCATGATCCAAAGCCTTTCTCCCATTTGGATGTGTCAGAGTTCCCTAAGAGCCTCATGTGGACTCCGGGCAGTGCTCACACCCAAATATATCACCAGATTAAGACATAGTGCAGTGTGGAAGGGCCAGCCCTCAAGTGTCCAAGTTCAGAGGGAACTCAAGGTCCCAAGGCAAGGCTCACAAGAGGGGGGCAGAACTTAGGGACTAAGAGAGAGTGCAAGTGCAGAAACAGAGTTCTGAGAGGGGAAAGGAAAAGGGAAACAACTCAAACTAGTACACATAGGGGTACATGGAGGTGGTAAAGAAGCAAAGACAGGCTGGTGGGCATACCCAGCAATGGGAAATGCTGGCACACCCACAGCCTGTTGGAACACACTGTTAGAGATTAGGATCCCAAAGGATCAAGTTTAATTCATGGACAATAACTTACATATTGCCATGTCTTAAACCATATGCTCAAACACATAAGGGGGTAGGGAATAGGGATTAATAGCAGAAACAAACAGAAAGAAAGCAGCATGCTAATTGAAATATTAAGCTCTACAGAAATAGCAAATAGACATGGATACACAAACTATAAATAAACACATGTTGTGATGCTGGAGCTTAAATCAGGACATACCAGTTTCAAATAATCAAGTAGAGAAAAACAGTAAGTCTTGTAAACAGGCCACAGTGCAGACAAGAAGAGAGAATATTATTGTGTATAAGTGTAAGTCAGGAAGACTGTATGTTTTCTTTTTCTTTCTTTTTTTGTGAAAAAGTTTTGCATTTATAGTGTGAAAATCAGGCGAAAATAAGGTAAGAAAACAGTTAAGGAACTGAATGTCAATTAATAATCAATCACACAAGACATCCTTTAATCAAGGAATTCAGATTCAAACGGGTAAGAACTATTTAAGGAAAGAAATTAGCTAAGCACTTTGTGCAAAGTAGACAATTAGGGGTAAATACATGAGAGAGTTATTTAAGGATAGAATTTGAAATACACGGTTGTACCAATAAGGTAAGAAAATCAATTAGTAGCCAGTAAATCAAAGGGTCTGAGATTTTGCAATTATTGGTCCATGAATGAACCGAGTCAGAAAAGATGAGAAAATGTTTTTTAACTTAAGTCGAATCACAAGGCAATCAACAAATAATGGAAAGAAATCAATCAGACTTGCTCAGAAGGAAGTATGAACTGGTCACAACTTTGAATGCCACTTTAGAGGGAAGCTTTTTCATATATAAAAAGCATACAAACGTGTTGAGTTGAAAGAAGATGTCATGCCTTTGCAAAAATCAGTAGGTAATGGCTGTCACATAAATCAGAAACGCAGAAGAGAGATAGTATCCAGTAGCATACAAAAGGCCCAATGCAAAAGGTCTTAGGAGAGTTTAGCAAATAGTCAGAATCGTATGAAAACAAGGATGTCCAAACTCAGTTCAGAGACTCGAAATTGGTCTGAAAGAGTTAGGGGTTTTTGAAATAAAACTCTAGTTCAAGCAAATCACATAGCCAAACTCGAAAGAACCCCCAAATTCCAGGGTTTCCACCATTAATCGAGTGCAAAGATGAGAGGACAAGTAATTAAATCGAAACAAGTTCAGAAGTCTCAGAGAAGAACTGAAACTCTAACATATTTCTTTCAGCAACAGAAACTCATGAGAAAACATGATAGAAAAGTAACATGCAGAACACAGGAGAAGAGCTCAAAGGAAAAATAGAGTAGAAGAAGCTAATATGAAACATAATGGGAAAAATTTATAAGAACATTAGAAAAAGCATGTTAAGAAGTTTTAGAAGAAACAAAAACATCGCTCAGTAGATGGAACTTAATAAGAAACACTTTAAGAACATAATAATGGAAAATACAGTAGAAGAAACACACGAGAACACAGTAGAGGAAAATACAGTAGAAAAAGCATACGAGAACACGATAGAAGAAAATACAAGAACACAGTAGATGCAAATACACACAAAAAGAAAAAGAAAGTCAGAGAAACATTTAAATAATTTTCAGAAAACCCTAGATCGGAAAAGAAATGGTTTTGAAAGTAGTTTTTTGGAAGAAAAGCCAAAAAAAATCGTTTAAAAGCTTAGGGGAAACATAGATACACAATGCATCTAAAGGATTCAAAAAAAACTCGAAGGGTTAGGGTTTCAAAAGAACCCCAGTAGTGAGAAAGGCTTGGAAAAGTCACTGATCTAAGCCAGAGAAATCAAAATCAGGCTCGAACAGCCATGGCATGCCGGAGCTAGGCCGGAGATGACCACAGAACTCGAATCAAACGAGGCCTGGACCAAGCTTCATCGTGGTCAGGCCCTAAACCTTCAAAAACCAGGCGTGTAGGAGTTATAGGGGGTGGGAATAGGACTCTAATGGCCTTGGAAGCCATGGATTCTGGTGGCTTTAGGGTGGAAGTGGTGGAGATAGAGATGGCGGCTAGGGTTTCTGAGAGTGGTTGAGAGAGTTTGAGAGAATGGGAGGGTTCAGAGGTGGCTGGTAGGTGAAAATGATTTAGGTTTAGGGGTGTTGGTAAATTAAAAAAGGAAAGGGAGAACGTGAGCCGTTGATCTGTTAGATCAACGAATGGGATTTAAAGGGGAGCCGGGCGGGTCGTTTAGACGGGCTGTGGATCGGGTAGTTTTAGGAATTGGGCTGGGCAATTTGAAATTGAAATTGGGTTGGATCATGGGTGCCAAATTTGGCCAAAATTGGAATAAAAACAGGCTAACGTCTAAATAGCCATTTTCCCTTATTTATTTTATAAAAAATAGTAAGATATTTTCTGGAAACAAATTAAAGGTACTAAATTAGTTAATAATATACAGAAATTAGATTAAAGATATCGGAGTCAATTTTGTAATTATAAACGCAATTAAATCTTAAAATAGGCTAATATTGCAATTATATGCTATTTAGCTTTTAAAATACTAAATAAATTTGTAAAAATGTTCAAGAATTACGTTAGCTATATTTTAGTATAAATATAAAATCCTAATATTAAATTACCAAAAAGTAATAATTTTGAAAATAATCATTGGGCTTTTATGGAGAAAAAAGGAAATAAATCAGTTTAAAACCTTAAGAATTATGGGAAAAAGTAGTAAAATGCTTGGATATACTTATATGTGCGTATATATGCTATTTTAAAGATATTTTGCATATAAAAAAAATATACAGGGAAAAATTGGGTATCAAAAGCTGCGGCTCTTTACCCGGGAAGGATGAAAGAGTTGTCGGGTAAAGACATGATGACCAATTTTGACCGAACGAAATGTTTTGAAGAAATTTGGCTGTGCCCCGGCTTCTGAGCTGCCTACATATCCCTGGTCTTACAGGAATGAGGCCATATGTAGTTCGGGATCTGTCGGCGGAATATTCCGATGGAAACCTTTCAAGAACGGACGCAATATTCAGGTTGGGATGAATGGTTAAGGTTTAGTAGGGCTGCGGGCACCGGAGCGGAATCGCTCCTGCCGAGATGGCCGTTGCTCTACGGTTTACCAGCAAATAAGCAATACAAACGCATATTGTACATAAATTTAAACATGATGCAAGTTCCCGTCGGACCATGAATGTTGTCTTTGGACGGTTAGGATAACGTCTTTAGACCATGATGTCCTAGGCCATGAAGCGTATAATAAAGGATTCGCAGGCTATGAAATGATGCTCTCGGGCTATGAGAATGATGCCTCCGAACCATGATGCCTTTGAATAATGATGTGCAAAATTAAAGGGATCTTCAGGCCACGACATGGTGTTCTTGGGCTATGCGAATGATGCCTCCGAACAATGACGCCCTCCGATGATTTGGCGATCTTTCATCCCATGGCATGCGGTGTTTGGCGATCTTTCAGCCCATGAGATGCAATAGGTGGCAATCTTTCAGCCATGCAAGCGTAAATAAAGTGGCGATCTTTCAGCCATGCAAATGTAAATACAGTGGCGATCTTTCAGCCATGCAGGATGTAAAATGAAGTGGCGATCTTTCAGCCATGCAGGATGTAGATAAAGTGGCGATCTTTCAGCCATGCGGGATGTAAATAATGTGGCGATCTTTCAGCCATGCAAGCGTAAACAAAGTGGCGATCTTTCAGCCATGCAAATGTAAAATGAAGTGGCGATCTTTCAGCCATGCAGGATGTAAATACAGTGGCGATCTTTCAGCCATGCAGGATGTAAATAAAGTGGTGATCTTTCAGCCATGCAAGCGTAAAATAAAGTGGCGATCTTTCAGCCATGCAGGATGTAAATACAGTAGCGATCTTTCAGCCATGCAAACGTAAAATGAAGTGGCGATCTTTCAGCCATGCAAAAAAAAATGCAGATGGAGATAGTGTTTAGTCTCGGAAGGCAGAATGGCAGCCTTATGCAATGCAGTGTATGTAGATGGAGACAGTGTTTAGTCTTGGAAGGCAGAATGGTAGCCTTATGCAATGCAGAATAAAGTAAAATGACATATGGTAATAGAGTTTCTTAGATGATAGCAAGTTTCGATGTCGGGATCGCTGGGGATACTGTGATATATAGGATATTACTAGCGTGGTGGGCTGACCAGTTGGTAAGTGCAACAATCTTGAGAGTTGAATTCACGAATCGATGTTTGTCTTGTGGGTGTGTGGTATTTTATATGCTTTTGTAATCCAAATGCCTGCATCCAAAGAAAAATCATGAGTTTTGTAGAGGGGAGGTTAGTTCGTATCCTTGCTGGCCTTGCTTGACCTGTTCGGCTTTGAACTAGTGATACGGTATGTTTCATTGGGGTAGCGTTGCTGAACAAAGCGATTTCGATAATAAACATGCATGAGTTTGTAAAAAGATATGACATAAGTATATAGTTAAGAAATAGCTTTTTAGCTGAATCGACGACTGTGACGTGGTTCAGGACATTGCAACCTCTCCTGCTACGGAATTTTGAGGGTCCTCCTCAAAATTTTGCCCCAGTTTCCAATTGCGGGGAAAATGAAAATTTTATTGAATTGTGACCGAACCCATAAGGCTGCCTACGTATCCCCTCTTAAACGGGAATCAGGTCAGACATAGTTCAAATTACATCATATAGGAAAACATGAGATTACACATAGTAGCGCTTGACTGCATCTGAATTGATTGGTTTTGGCCAAACTTCTCCGTCCATTTCTGCAAGTATAAGGGCTCCTCCTGTTAGAACCCGGTGAACCATGTATGGACCCTGCCAGTTAGGAGAGAATTTCCCTTTGGCTTCATCTTGATGCGGGAAAATTTTCTTTAACACCAGCTGCCTCGGTGTGAACTGTCTCGGCTTGACCCTCTTGTTGAAGGCTCTGGACATTCTGTTCTGATAAAGCTGACCGTGGCAAACTGCATTCATTCTCTTCCCATCTATAAGAGCTAGCTGCTCGTAATGACTTTTCACCTACTCTGCATCGTCGAGTTCTGCTTCCTGTATGATCCTTAAGGAGGGAATTTCCACCTCGGTGGGAATGACTGCCTCCGTACCATAAACCAGCATATAGGGGGTTGCTCCGGTTGATGTGCCGACTGTGGTGCGGTACCCCAATAAAGCAAATGATAGCTTCTCGTGCCACTGCTTATGCTTTTCTATAATTTTCCTTAGTATCTTCTTAATATTCTTGTTGGCAGCCTCTACGGCTCCGTTCATCTGAGGTCTGTAGGCTGTAGAACTCTTGTGCTTGATCTTGAAGGTTTCCCACTAGCCTTCATCAGATCACTGTTGAGGTTGGAGCCATTATCAGTGATGATTGACTCTGGAATCCCGAATCGACAAACGATGCGGTCGCGGACAAAGTCTGCCACGACTTTCTTGGTTACTGCTTTGTAAGATGCTGCTTCAACCCATTTGGTGAAATAATCAATTGCCACTAGGATAAACCTGTGTCTGTTTGATGTGGCAGGTTCAATTGGTCCAATAACATCCATTCCCTAGGCGGCGAACGGCCATGGTGAGCTTGTTTCATTAAGCTCGTTTGGAGGTACCTTGATCATGTTTGCATGTATCTGACAGCGATGGCATTTCCGGACATACTGGATGCAGTCTGTTTCCATAGTCATCCAAAAGTAACCAGCCCGGAGTATCTTCTTTGCTAAAACAAAATGGTTCATATGTGGACCGCAAGTCCCGGCATGAATTTCCTCTAACAGCCTGGATGCTTCTTTTACGTCGACACACCTTAATAATCCCAAATTAGGAGTCCTCCTATATAGGATTCCTCCACTGTGAAAGAAATTATTGGACAACCTTCGAAGTGTGCGCTTCTGCGTAGTGTTTGCAAGTTCTGGATATTCTCCTTTTGCCAAATATTCCTTGATGTCATGAAACCAAGATTTTCCATCTGCTTCTTGTTCGACGTGAACACAGTAAGCTGGCTGATCATGGATCTTAAGTGGAATGGGATCAATGAAGTTTTTGTCCGGATGTTGTATCATAGATGATAGGGTATCCAATGCATCGGCAAACTCATTCTAGACACTGGGAACATGCTGGAACTCTGTATTTGTGAACCTCTTTCTCAACTCCCGTACATAATGCAGATAAGGGAGTATCTTGGAGTTCTTGGTCGCCCATTCTTCTCGGACCTGATGTATAAGCAAATCTGAATCTCCAATTACTAGCAATTCTTAAATGTTCATGTCAATAGCCATCTTGAGCCCTAAGATACAAGCTTCGTACTCGGCCATATTGTTGGTGCACAGGAACCTGAGTTTGGCAGAATCCGGATAATGCTGACCGGTTTCTGATACTAGGACAGCCCCTATGCCGACTCCTTTGAGATTTGCTGCTCCGTCGAAAAACATTCTCCACCCGTCATAGAATTCTGCAAATTCTCCTATGAATGATACCTCTTCATCAGGAAAATACATTTTCAGGGGTTCATATTCTCCATCCACGGGGTTTTCGGCCTGGTTATCTGCTAGTGTCTGTCCTTTGACTGCTTTTTGAGTTACGTAGACAATGTCGAATTCACTCAACAGGATTTGCCACTTGGCTATCATGCCGGTGGGCATGGGCTTCTAAAAGATATATTTCAAAGGATCCATCCTTGATATGAGATATGTAGTATAGGCACAGAAGTAATGCCTCAGCTTCCGAGCCACCCAAGTTAGAGCAAAACAGGTGCGTTCTAACAGAGAATACCGGGCCTCGTACGGAGTGAACTTCTTGTTGAGATAATAGATGGCCTGTTCTTTCTTTCCCGTTTCATCATGCTGCCCCAGGACGCAATCAAAGGCACCATCTAACACTGCGATGTAGAGTAATAGAGGTCTACCTGGTTCAGGCGGGACTAAGACTGGTGGTGTTGACAAGTATTCCTTGATTCTGTCGAAAGCTTTCTGGCAGTCATCAGTCCATTCGGTGGCGGCATCCTTCTTCAACATCTTGAAGATTGGCTCGCAGATAACTGTAGATTGTGCTATGAACTGGCTGATGTAGTTATGTCTCCCCAAGAAACTCATTACGTTCTTCTTGTTCCTTGGCGGTGGCAATTCTTGAATGGCTTTGATCTTTGATGGATCCAGTTCTATTCCCCGGCGACTCACAATAAACCCAAGCAATTTTCCAGCTGGAACCCCATATGTCACTTCGCGGGATTCAGCTTTAGGTTGTACCTTTGCAGTCTATTAAAGAATTTCCTCAAATCTTCCATGTGATCAGTGGCCTTCTTTGACTTAATGATGATGTCGTCTATGTACACCTCGATCTCCTTGTGTATCATATCGTGAAAAATGGTAGTCATGGCCCTCATGTAGGTGCCCCCTGCGTTCTTAAGGCCAAATGGCATCATCTTGTAGCAGTACATTCCCCACGGCTTAATGAAAGTCGTTTTCTCAGCATCTTCTTCATCATCTGATCTGATGATACCCAGCGAAACAATCTACAAATGATTGCAACTCGTGCTTGGCGCAATTGTCAATCGGTATGTGTATGTTTGGCAAGGGGAAGTCGTCTTTTGAACTGGCCCGGTTGAGATCCCGGTAGTCGACACAGACTCTGACCTTCCCATCTTTCTTTGGCACTGGCACAATGTTAGCTAACTACGTTGGGTATTCCACTACCCTGAGAACTTTGGCTTTGACCTGTTTGGTGACTTCTTCCTTGATTTTAAAACTCATATCAGGTTTGAACTTTCTGAGCTTCTGTTTTACCGGTGGACACGCCGGATCAGTTGGCAGTTTGTGTGCCACAATAGATGTACTCAGCCCAGTCATGTCGTCGTACGACCAGGCGAATATGCCCTCATATTCTCTTAGAAACTCTGTGTATTCCTACTTTTATGATGACGATAGGTAAATGCTGATTCGTGTTTCTTTGACGTTTTCTGGATCTCCCAGGTTAACAATCTCGGTCTCGTCCAAGTTGGACTTTGGCTTATTTTCAAAATTCTCAACTTCCTTAACGATCTCTTCCGGCATGTCATCTTCCTCTGAGTCTATGTCTGTTTGTTGCGTTGTCTCATTGCATGTCACAGTCATAGGTTCATCAAGATAAGTAATAGTAATTCTGTATAAATAAAGTAATGAGAGAAAATAATAAGAGTAAGATTTATAAGAAAACCGAAATGCTTTGATAAATTCCATAACTGTTTTTGACCATTGGAGCTCTTTCTTGCGAAATTTAAAATGCGAAAGGAAAGTCAACTAGTAAAATAAAAGAAAATAGTGCATGACGCTTGTTCAGCCTTGCTACCCCGAGGCTCGCCGGGCTCTGGTGGTTCTGACGGTTCAGTTATTGAGGCATGCTCCTCTGCTTACAGCCTGTATGGAAGGGCCTTCCTCCCCCTCCTCCTCGAAAATGACACAACAATCCATGTCATCGTCTTCCAGGAACAAATTCCTCACTGCTCCCAGTGCTTCCTCTTCTTCTGACATAGACAACATCGGCTGGTTGGAAGATCTTCCCCAAGCGGGGTATTGGCTGCTCCAATGGATAGTAAGGGCCGCGCCATGGTGGCGACCAGTGGTTGAATTCCTCCCAAGTATACTCATATCCCAATCCGAAGGTGGTGCCGTGTTTCTTGAGCTTGATGGGCTTAGAGATTCCTTGGAGATTCTTGCCAAGTCCCTTGCCAGGTTCATATCCACTCCAGTTCAATATGCTTTCAATTTTGTTGTCCCACCACTTATCTTTATCGACGGCGTTGACTCGCTCGATGTGGTGGTAAGTTTCCCCGCCTATCCTTCTTCTGCCTCCTATTGCTGGGATAGTCTGGCGACTGTATATGGGATTGCTACCGTCGCCGTGAATGATCACCTCTTGGTGGTTCCACTCAAACTTCACTGCCTGATGTAGTGTCGATGCTACAGCCCCAGCGGCATGAATCCATGGTCGTCCCAACAACAAATTGTAAGATGCCGGCACGTCTATCACTTGAAAATCAACATCAAACCAAGTAGGCCCCATTTGCAAACACAAGCTAATTTCCCCAATAGTGGACCTTTGGGATCCGTCGAAAGCTTTGACGTTGATGGCCCCGTCCTTGATCTCATGCAGCCCCTTTCCTAATGTCCTGAGTGTCACCAACGGACAAATGTTGAGGCTGGACCCTCCGTTAATCAGGATCCTGGTGATAAAATAATCTTCCCACTGCACGGTGATGTGCACTGCCTTGTTGTGACTCAACCCCTCTAGCGGCAGCTCATCTTCGTGAAAAAGTGATCTTGTGACTTTCCAATACTTGGCCTACCATGTTAGCCATCTCTCCGCCGGTGATGTTACTTGGTACATATGCCTCACTCAGCACTCTTAGCATGGCATTCTTGTGTGCATCGAAACTTTGTAGCAAAGCAAGGATAGAAATCTGTGCCGGTGTTTTGTTCAGCTGATCAATGACTGAGTATTCTTTGGCTTGTATCTTTCTCCAGAGATCGTCGGGCCCAGTTTCAGTGATGGTTGGCCGACTAGAGGCCTATTTGCTTTACTCGGCCAAATGCTCCAGGGTATAAACCCTGCCGGTTCTTGTCATACCCTGTGCCGCAACGGCTTCCCCGAACTTGACCTTCCCTTTTCTTCTGGCCTCGGCTGTGTAGTCCCAAGGTATGGCATTTGTGTGGAATGGTGTTACTGCCGACATTGCCACTGGAATTGGTGTGGCTATCTTTACTCTGAATGGAGCAGGCCCCTTAGGCGGTAAAACTGCAACTTCAAAGGGCGTAGGTGCGTTTGTTAGTGACATAAACTCAATCTCAATCGGCGTTGGCGTCTTTGCAGAGGGTGGTGCTTCAAACTAGAGTGGCATGGACATGTTTACCTCGGTGTCCCCAGAAGGCTGAATCTGGACCACAATCGGATTAAGGGTGACTACTGGCTTCTTTGGATCGTCGCCTTCTGTGATTAAAGCGATTGATCCCTTGGGGTCCCAGTCATCCTCTATCTCGATCATGTGAACACCTTTGCCCTTATGGTCTGGCAGAGGGTTATTGCGGACATTCGGAGCAGGCTCCTTTGCTACAATGATCTTGTTATCAATCAAAGTCTGGATCTTATCTTTCAGAGAGCGGGATTCATCAATGGTATGTCATTTCATGCCGGAATGGTATGCACAGGATTTATTTGGATTGACCCACTGAGAAGGGTTTTCAGGGGTTATAGCAGGGATAGGGGTGACATAACCAGCAGCTTTGAGCCTTTCGTACAGCTGGTCAATTGGTTCAGCAATGGCGGTATACTGTTTGGGAGGCCTGCGGTCAAAATTTGGTCGAGGTCTAGGGAAGTTTTGACGTGGGTGAGGTGATTGATAGTGGGATGGTTGGGTGTTCTAGGCTTGGTAAACATGTGCTAGTTGGGAGTATTTGGGTGAAGTGGGCTGATATGCGGGAGGTGGGGATGACTGATAAGTGGGTGGTGGAGTATGGTAAGAGGGTGAGGGTACTTGGTAATTCGGAGTAGGTTGATAGGTGAGTGGAGGAATTGGATAGGTTTCGTATTTGATAGGGGATTTGGTCCTCTGTGCAACCATTATAGCACCTACATCCCTTTTCTTGGACGTACCACCAGACTGTAAAGCTTTATTGGTAGCTTGCAAGGCTTCAAAGTTCGTAACCATACCACTCTTGATGCCTTCCCTGATCCTTTCTCCTAGCTTGATAATGTCAGAAAATTTGTGGCCTTCGATCATCATCAGTCTCTCATAATACTGTGGGTCTTGGGCACGAACGAAGAATTTGTTCATTTGCTCTTCTTCCAAAGCAGGCCTAACCTTAGCAGCTTCTGATCTCCATCGAGTAGCATACTCACGGAAGGTCTCTGTGGGTTTCTTCTTCAAGTTTTGAATATAGAACACATCTGGTGCATTCTCTATGTTGAACCTGAATCTGTCCATAAAACCAGACGCTATGCTTACCCAGTTCGACCACTTCATTGGATCTTGGCTAATGTACCAAGATAAAGCGTATCCCTTCAGGCTCCTCATGAAAAGCTTCATGCGGATTTTCTCGTCTCTTCCCACTCCGACCAGCTTGTCACAGTATGTTCTCAAGTGGACGTTGGATCCCCTGTACCATCAAACATCTCGAACTTGGGAGGTTTGTACCCCTCGGGCAGTTCGACATCGGGCCAGATTTCTGATGAGCATGTCCTTATCATCGGAATCGGGTGTGCTCGAGATGGGCTGGGTGGAGTGTGGCACAGTCTCCACGTAGATTATGTTGGGTATGGAAGTGGCCATTTGTGGAGTTCTGGAGTTCTTGGATGAGCAGTGGGGTGTTATTTGAGGTATGGCAGGTATTGCAATGGTGGTGAGGAGCGGGATGGTTTTGTTGCTTTGGGATGTTTTGCGGAGGTACAGGATTCTAAGTATTTGGGAAAGTAACCTCTGGAGTGGTGAGGGAAAATGACAGATTTGCCAGAATCCGGACTTGATCAAGTTCTTCCTGAAACTTCAACAGCTTTTGTTCTAGTTGGGATGCATTTTCCTTGGGGACCAGAGTACCATGAGTGACCTCTACCCGTTCAGTTGAGTTGTTCGAATCTTCCATTTTTCCTTTATTTTTGTGTCTGATAGGACTGGGAAGAGGAGTAGGTAGAGGGCCCCTGGATCTCGTAAAATATGATGATGTTGCCAGAGTGCACGAACTAACCTTTGGGGAGGGGAATAAACAAAAAATAAACAAAAGGTAACAAGTCAGTGAGGATCATAACAAAATGTTGCAATATTTAAACACATAGTGCGGAAAAATAAAGCGTGTCCTAATTTGGGGAACCTCTTTGTGCCTGAGGTAGGCCTAGCGACAAGTTGATTTGGAGAACTTAGTATGTTAAATGCCTCATTTTATTGATAAAAGTAGACGAATCTCAAAACGACACTAAATAACAGGAAATAAAAATGTCACTGGTGGCCATAGACCTTATTACATTTTATAAAGCAGAAATGAAAACTCCTATCTATTTGGTCCTAGAAGGACCTTCCCCAGACTCGGCATCTTTGGCTCCATCGAACAGCTTCACCAGCTCGCGAAGTCCCAGCAACAGGTAGGCTCTGGCTAGGTGCCCGCCCTCGTTCTTCAGCATTCTGGCAATCCTCGATCCTTTTAAGAAATTTCCTTTCCAGCTCAACTAAACCCCGCTCAAAGTATCCCAGTCGCTTGTTGGCACTGACAGCCATGTCTTTCCACTCTTCAATCAGCCTTTGGTTGGCTTCTTGTATTTCACGGTGCTCACTTTCACATTCCCGAATCCTCTTGCGCAGTTGGTTGTACTTGACCTGTGCTTCAGCCTTTTCATCGATGATTCTGTGACCTCGAACAAACCCGGGTTGACCCAGACCATTGTGATTATCCTCCAACCAACCGGAATGGTAAGGAGTAAAACCGGCATTCTATCTATTTGGTTCGATTGTATCTCTTCCCATGACGATCTTGCAGTGCCATATATGCTGAGCTTGGCACTTGTAAGGACTGTCGTCAGCCTGGATGTCAGCCCGAAAATGACTCATTTTGTCGACCCTGGGTACAACCTACTTCCTACCATCTTGCCTCATAACTCGGAGAGGGACGTAAGGGTACGTTCCTCTCAGACCGATCAGTATCAGAAAAGGTGCGTCTCGGGATCGGGCGGTGAATTCTTCGGTTGGAAACCATTCGAACATCCATTGGACTTGCTCCTCGGTCAGATTATCAAATAGCTTGAACCATACTTTGGCATCCTCTGGCTGAGCAAACATATCAGGGATATAATTCATTCACTTTGGGTGATGGAAAGCGATATGCTCGTCCCAGTCCCCTCGTTGGATCTCTTGTCGGTATTCACCCTTTTGTAGATGCTCCATGAGCCACAACTGAAGTAGAAAATTGCAACCCTCAAGGGTGACTAGCTCCCCGTTGACATTTCTCTAGGGCTGGGTATATTTCTGCGATGATCATGGGCACAATGCTGAATGGTTGCCCTCCTATTCCTTCCATTAATGTTTTAGTGACCATGGCTAGTCGGGTGTGGATTTATTCTTTCTTCATTGGAAACACAATCATCCCCAGAAAAAAAAAACATAAATACAAAGACCCTTCGATGGATATGACCCAATGAGGTAATGTCAAACTCATCAGGATAGGTACGGTAAGATTTGCTGTGACCGTACCTTTCGTACAAATAGTCAAAGGGAATGTACGACTCTTTCAAGCATGTCAAGTCTGGATTCTTCTTTAAACCCATCATTTTTAGAAAACCTCTACCCTTGTGGTTTTCCGGCATTAACAAACTTGGAGTTTCGCACGGTATACCAGCCAGTCCTCCTATTTCCTCGAGCAAGGGTGCCATCTCAACATCTCCGAAGCGGAACACAGACCTATCACAATCCCATAATAGAGTAGCAGCTTCTATGATTTTGTTGTTGGGTTGGATTTCTAGGAGCGAAGGTAGATTTCCTAGGTATTTCCGAACAAGAGTCTGATCGCTGGAATGAAGATCCTCCCACCAACTTTGCAATTTTGGGTGGATGTTGGTGACCATGCCGAATCTAGGTACTTCGTACCTCATGTTTCTGCAAGACAAAAGGGTTAGGCCCTTACCCCCACCAGACTCGACTATTAAATATCAACAATTGGCACAAAAGCATTTAGTTCTCCAAATAAATGCACAAAATGTGGTAGTGTCCATTTGGGTTTTAGGGAAACCCAGTGGACTTTGGACAAGGCTGTCTTAAAGAGTCATTATGCGGACAACATCACTGACTTGGCTAGGTTTGACCATGATGCATGCACAATTAAACAGAGTAAGGTTTCTATGGGGTATTAGACTGGTACCCTTGAGCGGACAACTCAAGAGGGAAAGGCGCGGAACCGTCGACTACACCGTTGATCGACTGGTTTTACCGCAACTATGCCTTTGCCGGATTTAGGGGGTGATAATATCGGAAGAGCGCAACCACTCATTATAAGCGTTGCTATGGTATTTTGTTTGGCACGAGTGGAATATGATGTTGAAAACATGCTTATGCAATAATTTAAACAAGTTGTCACGTATTTGCACGTAATAAAGCAATAATTACAATAGTTCTTCATAATTCAAAACAATAATAAAGGAAAGCAGTTAAGGAAAGCGATAAAAGAAAAAAGAAAAGACACAAAAGACAAGTTAGTTTTGTAGAAGAAAGGGGAATTAAATACTTAAAGGCATTAAGCAAATAAAGACATATAAAGAGGCGTAAAGTCACAATAATAGCCTGAAATGGTAAAAGCCTAAAAAAGAGTCCCCAGCAGAGTCGCCATGCTGTCGCCCCCTTTATCTAGCGAAATCGGGTTTTTGACATTTGGGAATAGAACTTGGATACTGATTTTTCCTTAGAGAAATAGTTTAAAATTTGGAAAAAAGAAGCAAAGAATAAAAGAAACAAAGGGGGGGGGGGTCTAGGTTTATAATAATAATGGAATCACCCATACAACATCCGGTAATCACTCCTCAGTGAGGGCTACACGTGATGTTATCGCGTGGTCAGTCATATCCATATCTNAAGTTTCGGGTTTTTAGACTAGTTTAGGGAATAGTAACGTTGGATACTGTACTTTTTACCTTAGAAGAAGTAAGTTTAAAGTTTAAGGAAAAAAGAAGACAAAGAAGTAAAAGAAACGAAACGGGACGGGGGGGGCTAGGTTTATAAATAATATGGATCACCCCATACAACATCCGGTAATCACTCCTCAGTGAGGGGCTACACGTGATGTTATCGCGTGGTCATCATATCCATATCTACCGTTTCCTACCCCGTTAAGGTATTAAAGCGCGGAATGGTCTCGTTCACTTATTGCATGCTATTACCCGCCCCAATTCTATTAGTCCAGGAGGCAGTTAGGACTACTAATCCTAAAGGGAAGGGATATTACGCTTGTTTATAGTTTCAAAGGCAAAAACTCTAAGGCGACATACAAAAACACGTATAGCAAGTTGGGGGAAGACACATAAACAAGTGAAGGGCTCAGATAGACCTCCTTTAAACCAAAGAAAGCACACAATCTAGCATGGCTTACACATACTGTTTAATGGTCTGATTAAACTTAAAGGTTGAGGCAGACTGATTTATTACATAGTTCAGATAAGAAGCCCGAATCAGGCCTGCCTGCTGGTTGTAGCTAATAAAAATCTGATTCAGTTTATAATTTTAGCCCTAAGGCTTGCCTAGGTGTTGGACGAGGGTCCTATAGGCATGATATCTACTGATTTCAGAAACAATGAAATAAACTGAATACATACTGATTTAAGAAAGTCATCAGTTATTAAAGAAAGCAAGTTTTAGCAAGAGATCATAAGTTCTGCAACTGATGGTCGTCATTATTACTGGCTTTAGACTTATAAGCGAGTGACATGACTCAGACTTGATTAACAACTCCTATAGACATGCTTTCTATGCGTGTTGATTTAAACCCCTTTTAACAGACATGGTAAAATGCAGAAAACCTATAAGCATGATATCTAGGTGCTGAGTTTCATTTTAAAGCCTATGAACATGATCTCTAGTTGCAGTTGATTGATTAAGACCTATAAATATGATTGCCTGATGAAGAATGTATATGGAGGATTCAGAAAGACCTATAGGCATATTTTCTATATGCATATGCAAGATTCATATTTCCAGGTAATTATAGACATGTTATCTATATGAGAGAATGCAGAATTCCTATAGACATGGTATCTATATGAGAAGTGCAGAAATTCAGAAATGACCTATAGGCAGGATATCTATATGAGAGTGCAGAAATTCAGAAATACACCTATAGGCAAATTATCAACCCTTTGCATACATAGCTATCCCCTCCCTTTTTCACTAGCCATCCCCAAGAGTTTATTACAAAATTATTACAACCCAGAATGAAGATAAAAGAAAATACATCAGAAATTTAAAAAAAAAAGTACAACCAAGGAGAGCCTGATTCAGACTTCCTGTCTGAAGTATGAAGTAAACCAACTCCAAAGAGATCATGATCCAAAGCCTTTCTCCCATTTAGATGTGTCAGAGTTCCCTAAGAGCCTCATATGGACTTCGGGTAGTGCTCACACCCAAATGTATCACGAGATTAAGACATAGTGCAGTGTGTAAGGCCCAGCCCTCAAGTGTCCAAGTTCAGAGGGAACTCAAGGTCCCAAGGCAAGGCTCACAAGAGGGGGGCAGAACTTAGGGACTAAGAGAGAGTGCAAGTGCAGAAACAGAGTTCTTAGAGGGGAAAGGAAAAGGGAAACAACTCAAACCAGTACACATAGGGGTATAGGGGAGGTGGTAAAGTAGAAAAGACAAGCTGGTGGGCATAACCAGCAATGGGAAATGCTGGTACACCCACAGCCTGTTGGAACACACTGTTAGATATTAGGATCCCAAGGGACCAAGTTTAATTCATGGACAATAACTTACATATTGCCATGTCTTAAACCATATGCTCAAACACATAAGGGGGTAGGGAATAGGGAATAATAGCAGAAACAAACAGAAAGAAAGCAGCATGCTAATTGAAATATTAAGCTCTACAGAAATAGCAAATAGACATGGATACAAAAAAAATATAAATAAACACATTGTTGTGATGCTGAAGCTTAAATCAGGACATACCAGTTTCAAATAAACAAGTAGAGAAAAATAGTAAGTCTTGTAAACAGGCCACAGTGCAGGCAAGAAGAAAGAATATTATTGTGTATAAGTGTAAGTCAGGAAGACTGTATGTTTTCCTTTTTTTTGTGAAAAAGTTGTGCATTTATAGTGTGAAAATCAGGCGGAAATAAGGTAAAAAAAACAGTTAAGGAACTGCATATCAATTAAGAATCAATCACACAAGACTTCCTTTAATCAAGGTATTCAGATTCAAACGGATGAGAACTATTTAAGGAAAGAAATTAGCTAAGAACTTTGTGCAAAGTAGGCAATTAGGGGTAAATACATGAGAGAGTTATTTAAGGACATAATTTGAAATACACGGTTGTACAAATAAGGTAAGAAAATCAATTAGTACTCAGTAAATCAAAGGGTTTGAGATTTTGCAATTATTGGTCCATTAATGAACCAAGTAAGAAAAGATGAGAAAAGGTTTTTTTAACTTAAGTCGAATCACAAGGCAATCAGCAAATAATGGCAAGAAATCAACCAGACTTGCTCAGAAGGAAGTCAGAACTTGTCACAACTTTGAAAGCCACTTTAGAGGGAATTTTTTTCATATATAAAAAGCATACAAACATGCTGAGTTGAAAGAAGATGTCATGCCTTTGCGAAAATCAGTAGGTAATGGCTGTCACATAAATCAGTAACGCAGAAGAGAAATAGTATCCAGTAGCATACAAAAGGCCCAATGCAAAAGGTCTTAGGAGAATTTAGCAAAAAGTCAGAATCGTATGAAAACAAGGATGTCCAAACTCAGTTCGGAGACTCGAAATTGGTCTGAAAGAGTTAGGGGTTTTTGAAATAAAACCCTAGTTCAAGCAAATCACATAGCCAAACTTGGAATAACCCCCAAATTCTAGGGTTTCCACCATTAATGGAGTGCAAAGATGAGAGGGCAAGTAATTAAATCAAAACAGGTTCAGAAGTCTCAGAGAAGAACTGAAACTCTAACATATTTCTTTCAGCAACAGAAACTCATGAGAAAACATGATAGAAAAGTAACATACAGAACACAGTAGAAGAGCTCAAAGGAAAAATAGAGTAGAAGAAGCTAAGATGAAACATAACGGGAAAAATTGATAAGAACAATAGAAAAAGCATGCTAAGAAGTTTTAGAAGAAACTTAAACAGAGCTCAGTAGATGGAACTTAATAAGAAACACTTTAAGAACATAATAATAGAAAATACAGTAGAAGAAACACACAAGAACACAGTAGAGGAAAATACAATAGAAAAAGCATATGAGAACACAGTATAGGAAAATATAGTAGAAGGAATATACAAGAAGCATACAAGAACATGATAGAAGAAAATACAAGAACACATTAGAGGCAAATACACACAAAAAGAAAAAGAAAATCAGAGAAAATTTTAAATACTTTTCAGAAAACCCTAGATCGGAAAAGAAATGATTTTGAAAGTAGCTTTTTGGAAGAAAAGCCAGACAAATCGTTTAAAAGCTTAGGGGAAGCATAGATACACAAAGGATCTAAAGGAATCAGAAAAACCTCAAAGGGTTAGGGTTTCAAACGAACCTCAGTAGTGAGAAAGGCTTGGAAAAGTCACTGATCTAAGCCGGAGAAATCAAAATCAAGCTCGAACAGCCATGGCAAGCCGGAGCTAGGCCGGAGATGGCCACAGAACTCGAATCAAACGAGGCCTGGACCAAGCTTCGTCGTGGTCAGGCCCCGAACCTTCAAAAACCAGGCGTGTAGGAGTTATAGGAGGTGGGAATAGGACTCTAATGGCCTTGGAAGCCATGGATTCTGGTGGCTTTAGGGTGGAAGTGGTGGAGATAGAGATGGCGGATAGGGTTTCTGAGAGTGGTTGAGAGAGTTTGAGAGAATGGGAGGGTTCAGAGGTGGCTGGTAGGTGGAAATGATTTAGGTTTAGGGGTTGTTGGTAAATTAAAAAAGGAAAGGGAGAACGTGAGCCGTTGATCTGTTAGATCAATGGCTGGGATTTAAAGGGGAGCTGGGTGGGTCGTTTAGACGGGCTGTGGGTTGGGTAGTTTTAGGAATTGGGCTGGGCAATTTGAAATTGAAATTGGGTTGGATCATGGGTGCCAAATCTGGCCAAAATTGGAATTAAAACAGGCTAACATCTAAATAGCCATTTTCCTTTATTTATTTTATAAAAAATAGTAAAATATTTTCTGGAAACAAATTAAAGGTACTAAATTAATTAATAATATAAAGATATTAGATTAATGACACGGGAGCCAATTTTGTAATTATAAACGCAATTAAATCTTAAAATAGGCTAATATTGCAATTATATGCAATTTAGCTTTTAAAATACTAAATAAATTTGTTAAAATGTACAAATATTACGTTAGCTATATTTTAGTATAAATATAGAATCCTAATAATTAAATTACCAAAAAGTAATAATTTTGAAAATAATCATTGGGCTTTTATGGAGGAAAAAGGAAATAAATCAGTTTAAAACCTTAAGAATTATTGGAAAAAAATAGTAAAATTCTTGGATATACTTATATATGTGTATATATGCTATTTTAAATATATTTTGCATATAAAAAAAGTATACAGGGAAAAATTGGGTATCATCAGAGGTCACTGACATTACCTTTCCTTCATGAATCAAATGCCCTCACACAACAAAAGAGAGTAGTTACACACAATAAAATTTAAGAACACTTAGGAACTCAAGATAAAAAGAATTTACTCACTCTCAGAAATAACATTCATATGCCATAAAAGATGCACCATAGGCTTGCCCATAGAGTATTACTCTGCTATTCGAGCTCTTTCTGTCAAGGATCAAGCAGAACTTTATTTGGTTGTAATGTATGCTGCGGGACGGTAGGAAAAAACTTTAATACATGCACTTTAACATTTAAAATCCCACACTTATGTCAAACCATAACTCCACCTTCACATCAATATATATTAACTCCCTACTTCTTTAAGCACAATTACATCAAGAGTCACCACTATCAAAGAATATTTTTCACAACAATACAACTATTTTTTCCCTTTATTTTTTTAATCCAAGTGGCTCTTACTTTTTCAAAACCGTGCACCTTTCTCTTTATTTCATTAGTTCCACTCAAAAGCTGAACCAACCACCCCACACTTTAACTTTTACAAAGTTCATAACAATTCAAGTGCTCATGAGAGGTGAAAAGGTTCAAATAGATGGTTAATTCAAATAATTGGGTAAGGCTTGTAATGTGGTTGCCAAAGAAACAGGATTACATGCTCAAAGGGGTTAGCTATGATACATAACAATTAGGCAGGTAAATTATACATATGGCTCAACGAAGAAACAACTATATCACTTGCAAGACTGAACAAAACTGCTATTTCGCTTTGCAAACACACGGGGCAAGTTCTAGACATCAAATGCAACACACAGAATAACACAAAACCTTACACACACATGGCACATAACTCAGGATTGGACTCATCAAGACACTCTAGTCAAAGCAGTTAAGCAAAGTGAAGATCATACAATTTAAGGTACTTCTACAAGAGTCAAAAACTGAACCTAAGCGTCACAGCCAAAGTACTCATTATTATCAAGGCATAACAAAGTCAAGAGATATTGTTACAATTAAAAACACAACACAATGACTCCTATTCATAAAAATAATAAAACTAGCTACACCCGGTTCAAACAAAACCCTTGGAAAAGAACCGCGGCACAAAGAAAAACCAAGGGGTAATTGCTACACTACCTAACAAAAGAAAATCTTTTTGTCTTTTTCCTTTCAAGTTAAATCCCTCAAGAAAATCATCTAATAGATCAATCATCTGGAAAAGTTCAATTATTTTTTTCAAAAAATATTGTTCAATTAAACTAACATAGCTAAAGTAGCATAGAAAGACAGCCAGACAATCTTCTTACCCCACACATAAAATTGTGCATTGTCCCCAATGCACTTCATAACTAATAAGAGGATAAAAGAAACTCCCTGGTAGGCCAGAGGCCGAAGCACTAGCAGCTCATGGGGTACTCAGACTTCTCCCAGGCCTTATCCTTCTGCGGGTACCTCACACTTAGTTCCAACCATCTGGTTTGTTGTTGCATCCTTCCAATAGCTTTGCTTTTCATGCTCCTAAAAAATTAAAAATCGACACTACAAACATAATATAGTTAAAAAAATAAAAAAATTAAAGAAAATAGTAAATCTAGGTTTCCTCCCAACAAGCGCTTGATTTAACATCGCAGCACGACGTGAATCACTTTCTGCCTCCACTTCGAACTTACGAATTGGACCCCAAGTTTTGATTCTGCTCTATGATCATGCTCTTGGGGCGATACAAATTGTTGCGAGCCAAAAATTAAATTGTGCTTTATGAAATTTTTGGCTTTCAACCGAGGAGTGTCATTTTGCCTAGACGGCCTTGAAAATTTCAGAATATAGGGCTCATCTACCTCTTCCTTTTGACTCTTGCATTGGCTACAAATCAATTTCCATTTCACCATCTGAACGTAATGTAGAGAAGTGTTTGGAATGAGGTCCAACGCGCTCAAATACATGAACTTCAAGATTTTTAACCTCCTCAATACCAATCACACTAGAGTCAACTATATTTGTATCTTCAACATCCCTGGTTGACTCTAGTATTACTTCTTCAACATCGGCATCCTGCATCCTCAAATTCTAGTTGGTTAGATTGTTGGTTTTCTACTCTGACCTCTTCTATTAGAACCTCAATTTCGGTATCTAATTCATGCCTTTCTTGGCTACTATCCACAATATTGGCTTGTTGAGCATTAAATGCTTCAACTAGTTGACTTACTTTTGCCTCCAGGTTGCGAATAGCAGCATCTTGCCTTTGTATGTGCAGTTGTCTCTCATTATCTTATTCCACAAGGCACCCTAGCATATCCTTGATCTCTTTCAGGTCATCATCCCTGGGTTCTTTGTTCATATTAACTTCACAAGAAAAAGAAGAACCATCAAAGTATGGGATTGGGGGAAGATAGGAAATATAAGCACAACCCTGAAAGTGACCATCATGACCACAACAAATATCACACACATTCCACACATAAGATTGAGTTGGTGCACAAAACTCGCTCTCGGAAATATTTTGATAATTTTTCCATGGGTGATTTTCTCCACAATATGCATAAGGAGGATTAAAAGCAGGATTACCAACATCAAAACTCTCGTAATTCCACGATGCCATGTCTTTAAAATCAACAAGTAAAACAAAAATAAATAAAAAATCAAGTACAAAAAATAAAAATAAACGTTCAAACTTGAAACCTAGCAATATGTACACCTATAGCTACACCGTTAGTTCACCGGCAAGGGCGCCAAAATTGGATCACGTCCAACTATACCTTGTAAAAAGGACTAAGCAGTCGTTGCAAATATAATCCAGTTTACAAGTCCAGAGTCAATCACACAAAGAACTAAGTCTTAGCTACAGTTGTTCAATATTGCTAAGAAACACAAGTCCAAACAATTTTCTAATTATAAAGATTATAATATTTATTTCTAACTAATTAACTAACAGTTATTATAGCAATAAAAGTATCAACTAACGAAGATGAAATTTAAGGAAAGACTAAGGAGGTCTAGAGTTATGATTTCCCCAATTGTCGGAATCCTTCCCACTATGTCTTCTATAATTTCGCCTAAGTATTCTTTACCGATCGTGAGTACTTCAGGTGTCATAATTCTCTTCCGAGCAACTTCCACAATTTACTAGACATATTCTTCCGAACTACGCTATCTGGCACTAGTTTACCGCTCACTAAGATCGCACCAAGGTTTCGTTATTCTTAATCCCACCTTTAAACCCTTCATATTGATTCCTCACATACGTCAGGAGTGATGTTGTTCAACAACTACCAAAATATGTATCCTTTTCCAAGCAATACATACTAAATATGCACAGTCAATTGATGATCATTCAATCAACAACAATAAATACGTAGTTGAACAAGTAGAGATAGCAAACGGCTCAATTATATAAAAACAGAACAAGAATTAATCCTACAAAAGGTTGTATAAAAACTCTATAACAAATTAGCTATTCATAATAGTATGCATAACTAGAATACTAGAATTCATAACCAATAATGGAAATAGGAAGAAGGAAGTGAAAATCTCGTAGAAGAATTCTCCGCCTTGCTCCTAAAGTGTTCTTGCCTCCTTAGGTCCAAAGTGTGTCAAAAGTCCTCAAAATAGCATTTTTACATGAATTTATACCAAGTAAGGTCGGGCCCAGACGAAACACCTTTTCTTACGCGAAATAGTGCTCTGGCTCTGTAAAATTTGCACAGGCGCACCGCATGGGGTGACGCGCCACGCGGTGTGCTTGTGGGCAGCAGCAATTTACACAGCCACGGCGCGCTACGCGGCGCGACTGTGGAAATTTGGAAAAATGTAAAACATGAAAGTTGTAGCCCTTTTAATTAGCTTTCGAAATATATATTGTGGTGCCCAACGGATTTCTGAGCGAAAAGTTATGTGCATTTTACTGGACAATGCACAGTATGCCTGCTCGATTCTTCGTTTCGTTCTTAAAATGCACTATTATCCGTTGATCCCCGAACACGATCCCAACTTAACCCTTGGGCTTTTACTCAGACTTCAAAGCTCCAGAATTACTTGAATTCATTCCATAACATCTACATAGATCGGAATCACTCCTACAAGGCATAAAACACACATTTAGTCTAAAACACTAGCGATTAAAGTTCAAACTCAATTAAAGTACAGTAAATCAGAGTATAATAAGCGACTAAAATACCCAATTATAGCCTATCATCACCTACCATAAACATACACATTATATATACATCTCTAAGTCTACATATATATATATATATATATATATATATATATATATATATATATATTATGTTGAGAGTCAAAATTGATTAAAATGAACTCTTGCTTGTTTCCTACGGACAAGTTCCCAGTGATGAAGTAAATCATGAAAGAACTTAAAGAAAGAAATTAAAATAAATAAATGAACACGTTTTCAATGGATTTGTAACATCATCTTATAAAAGGTATTTTAGTGATTTCCACTCCCACAAGTTGTAAAAAAGAAAAAAATTACAAGAAAATAATAATGGGAGTATTAATTACTAATAACAATGTGGGACCAAGAAAAGAAGAAAATCCAGTTTGATATGCGTATAATTTTTCCCTTTTACTTTCTCTATACAAATTGGCATGCAGGGAGCATGAAGTTTTCAAATCCCATCCCATGTTTTCATTGTCTCGTTCCAATAATTAAACTAAATAAAACAAGGGAGAGCATATCATTTTCTTTTATTACGAGTATTGTATTAGGGTCAGATATGGGGGCTGGAAGGAGCTAGGGAGGTTGAACGATTATATTCAAAAAAAGAAGGATCCAAAATTTAAATTTTATAGGTTCTAAATTCTAAGATAATGGTCACAAGTTCTAATATTAGGTTTTGAATATAATTTTTAAAAATATTTAATGAGTTTATTAATATTTATGTAGAATTTTGGACCGAAATTAATGGGTTCTGCCAAACGCATAATTAAAGTTTACAACCACCCCTCATATTTAATTCATAAATGTGTGATGTAGCTAAGTTAAGTTTGTGGCAAGCCAAGGTGGAACAACAGAATGAGTTCTCTAAGTTCACGGAAATATTAATTTTGTCTCGAATTATGTATAAATATGGTTAGAAAAAGATATTTAAAAAAGATCGCATTCGTCTTGAATCCATTGATTTTAACATTATGGCGATAAAATAAGGGAAAATAATGGTATCGCGTTGAAATATTTTGGCCATACCATAAGAAGAGAATAACGAAATAATTGACTCATAACTTTCTGACGATCAACTTGCAAATAATCAATGTATAAATGGTTTTTCTAGAAACTTAGGAGAGAAGTTAGAACCCTAGTTTTCTCTAGCACATAGGAAACCTTTTTCTTTGTTTTGTATTCTTTTTTGGGTATAGTCCAAGTCTTATTACATGCATTTATACAACAGAATTGAAATCATGCCATGACTTCAACAGCAGAATTATAGCTTGTACTTCTGAGTTATTATTTCCACACCATAATCATTGGTTTAATTTTATGGGTGCCTCTTTTTCACTTTTAAATTTTATATCCTAAAACCAGTTCCTCTTAATTATTGTTATGATGAACCTATAATAATAGTTAGTTGTACTCAGAAATTTATGGCTGCTCTTCTCTTGTTTTTCTCTATAGATGTCTCTTTTTCTTTTTTAGTTTTGCTTTTCTATGCGGATCAATCTATCATGCAATATTGAGAGGATCTGACGGGAAAAAAAATGAGAGGGAAGAAGGGAACATAGCACGAACTTGTAAAAGTAAAAGCGCGCTACTGGAGAGGATGCCTCCTTTTTCTTGTTACATATGATTTTTGCTACTCTGGAGTCTGGAGTCTGGAATGTGGAATGAAGATATATATATATATATATATATATATTATATTGAACGGCTAAATTATCTCTGGAATATTGATTGACTTTTATGCCCTTAAATATTTGTATAATTTAAGGATCTAATTGTAATTACCTAATGATGAAATTTTTTATATTTAAACTACACATACACTGCCCTACAAAGTTATCCTTTTTGGATTAGAAAGGCACGTCCACAATTTATTCTTTTGTGATTTGGTTTATGTAAGGGAATAAGATTCAGTTACGAGAGAAATATAAAGGGAAAAGAAGTTTGTGTGCATGCGTGCGAGGAGATGTGAATTAAAAAGAAAAAGAAAAAAAAAAAGAGGTGAAGTAGACAAAGGGTAAAATAACTCTTTTACTTCAAGTTATAACCTTTATCTCAGACTCCATAATTCGTATTTGTGATTGTTGTTTTTTTTTTGTATGATTTTATTGATATTTGACAAAATTGAGTCATTATGTACTAAAATACAAAGGAAAAAACCTAAATAAAAAGCTTAAAGTTTTGACTAAACCAACCATAATTAATATGATTCATCTTCAAAGCCTAAAAACTTACATATAACTAATTATTTAGAATTCAAAGGTTCTTAATGCAATAAAGTTTTTGTTACACCTTCGTCATTGATGAAGTTTTATACCTTAAATCGAGTAAGTAATAGATATGTTTTTCATGTAACAAGAGACTTTTTATATGTACAAGTCTTTCCGAAATTCATAGTTAAAATAACTAAATGACATACTCCTATTTTTATAAGTCTTTCTAAAACCAGCCGTATTCGGCTAAGAACAAAGATAGAGAGATAAAAGTATGACGAACTATACCAAGTAAGGGAGCAAAACATGCCTCCTAACATCAATTTGATGAATGAAAGCAAATTAAAGTTTATGCAGTTAGATTTCTACCCCTTTAATTTCTATTTTATAGTTCAACTAAATAAGTCCTGAATATTAATGTGGTTAGAAATATTACTATTTTTTACACAAGTTTCTACTAAATGACAATAATTTTAAATAGATCTATACTATATTTAAAGCACGAAGGTCTTTAGCGAAATATCGTTCGCCTTTTTTCACCCTTCAAAGTATAATATTGTTGGATAAAATTGCAATTGCAACTAAATTTAAGATATTATTAGTTTTTGTCAAGCCCGAGTTAGAATTAAACGTTAATGTATGTAACAAAATTCTATTCCCATCCCGTAACAATTCTATTTCACTTCAACCAGAACAATCATTAATGTATCATCACAATTAATACTTACCCGAAAAATGAGCAATTACGTGTATGTAATAAAATTTTATTCAATCCCCGAATTTCTTCACCACTAGAGTCGTACATGTATATTTGTTTTTGATACCGAGTCTTTGTGGAGTCCAAGTTAAAATCAACATTAAATTATCATCGCAACTAATAATTCAGTATTTTGGTTATCTTATCTTTCTTCTAAAAATTAAAAACCAACTATGTTACATCAGTTAAAAAGAGAAAAAAATTCCAATAATCTTACATATGTTAATTTCAATATTTGTTATTTTGATTTTTAAAAAAAAAAAAAATTGAAACTAGCTAAATAGCAGTATATATCAAAATTAAAACAAATCGAGGAGAAGAAAAGTGATTTTTCTTAAAGTAAAATACGCAAAGAACTTTTTAGGAAATACTCCTAGGATAAGAGGTTTCTTCTTTGAAGACTATGTCAGTGTTAAATTGAGTGTTTGCGCTCCTTTGAGCATGTAATTCGGTCGTAAACTTGTGAATAGGGTATTTTTGTAAGCAATATGTTGATGCTTAGATTTATTTTGCTTTCTTTGAGAGGAATATTTGGTTGATGATAGCTCTGCACTATCTCCAAATTTCGCTTCCACTCTTTTGAGAAGCTAGCAGCTCGAGGAGATTTAGACATGTTGTGGTGCATTCACTGTGTGTGGTAGTAGCGGTTGATGTCCGGTAACAACCTTTAAAAGCAACTTAGTTTTGTACTAGAGCTCTTTGTGAATTGAAACATAGTTGATCAGCATCCAGAAGCTTCACCCAATTCTTTTGCGATCCGGTTACAAAGTGGCGGAGATATTCCTCCAACATATCATCGAACCGCTCCGTCTGGCTGTCAGATTGCGGATGAAAACTTGAGCTGTGACTCAATTTTTGACCCAAGTCACTTAAAGAGTTGGGTCCAAAAGTTGCTAGTGAAGCGTGAGTCACGATTACTAACAATGTCTTTGGGCAGGCCCCAATATTTGATGACATGAGAGAAGAACAGTCGAGCTGTATCTTCTGCTAATATATATTGTGGGGCTGCAATAAAGGTAGCATACTTGGAAAACCGATCCACCACAACCAAGATAGTTGTGAGATCTCCGACCTTGGGCAATCCGGTGATGAAATCCAGGGAAACGCTTTCCCAAGGTCTCTTTGGGACAGCTAGTGGTTCCAAGAGTCTCGCTTGTGTCAAGCAGTCTGACTTGTCCTTCTGGCATACTAGCCAAGTCTTCACATACTGAGCGACATCATCGGCCATTTGAGGCCAATAATATGCACGGCGAAGTAACGCCATAGTGCGTTCTTCACCGGGATGGATGACCCACAAAGTATCATGACATTTCACCAGAAGAGTTCTTTGCAGATCTCCTCCCTGAACATAAAGTGAGTTCCCTTTCACTTTCAGAAAACCATCTTCTATGTGGAACTGGCGAGTCTTGCCCTGTCCTACCAAATCAACCAAATACTGTGCAGCAGGATCCTTGATGAGTAGATCCTGTATCTGGTCCTTGATAGAGGTGGCTACTTCACTCCCCTTTAGGGTGGCGAATAGGCACACCGATGCTAGATCAGCTCTCCGACTGAGCGCATCAGCAACATGATTGGTCTTCCCACTTCAATACTCCAGGTTGAAGTGGAATTCAGCTAGGAGTTCCTGCCACCTGCCCTGTTGACCATTCAGCTTCGGTTGGGTCATGAAATAGTTAACAGCTGTGTTGTCTGTCTTGATCACGAACGGGATCCTCAGCAGATAGTGCCTCCAAAGGCACAAGCAGTGGGCGACAACCAATAATTCTTTCTCATGGGCGACATAGCGCCGCTCTGGATCCTTCAGCTTCCGACTCTCATACGCTACAGGATGCCCTTCTTTTGCAAGACTCCACAAAGGGCATAGTCGGATTCATCTGTTTGTACCTCGAATGGCTTGGCGAAATCAGGGAGGGCCAAGACGGGGCTACTAGACATAGCCGCTTTTAGTACGTTGAAAGCCTCCGCTCGCCTCGGTCCCCAATCCAAGGGTGTGACCTTCTTGAGGATTTCTGTTAATGGCACTGCGATGAGGGAGTAGTTTTTCACAAATCGCCGGTAGAAGTTGCATAGGCCAAGGAACGCCCTCAAGGCGTGGACATCCTTAGGCGGCGGCCAATCTGTGATTGCTTGAATCTTCTGTTGGTCCATCTTGATCCACCCTTCCTCGATGACATGTCCGAGGAAGTCAATTTGCTTTTGAGCAAAGGAGCACTTGGATAGCTTCGCATAGAGTTCATGCTCCCGCAATCGATCTAGGACCTTCCGCAAGTGCATTAGGTATTCTTCCAATGTTTGGCTATTACCACAATCTCATCCAAGTAGACCACCACGAATTCGTCAATGTACTCTCGGAAGACTTTGTTCATCAGAGTGAAAAATGTAGCTGGGGCATAAGTCAAGCCGAAACGACATGACCAGGAAGTCGTACGACCCATATCTTGTCACACAGGTCGTCTTGTGTTCATCACCCTCTGCAATTCGAACTTGCCAATAACCTGTCTTCAGGTCCATCTTGGTGAACACCGTCGCACCACCCAGTCTATCGAACAAGTATGCCATTAGCAGAATAGGGTACTTGTTCTTCACGGTGATTTTGTTTAGAGCCTGATAATCCACACAGAGTCGCAGGCTGCCATCATGTTTCTTTTGGAATAGAACATGGGACTTGTATGGGGACTTGGAGGGCACAATGATCCCTGTATGTAGCATTTCCATCAATTGTCTCCGAAGCTCGATGAGTTCGGGTTGTGACATTCTGTAGGGTGCCCGAGCGGGTGGCTTCGCGCCCGACATCAACTCAATTTCATGGTCCACGGTGCGCCTAGGCGGTAGTCGCTTTGGCATATCTTGTGGCATGACATCTTCAAACTCCAGTAGTAGCTCCTTCACTGGTGCAGGAATGGGACCCGAGGAGCGTTCTATATCTTCAATGCAGAGGGTTGCCAGGAACGTAGGTTCATGTCTTTTGACCCCCTTCTTCAACTGCAAGGCCGATATGTTCTCAACGGCCATCTTCATGGGCGTGCACGAGATAATGCAGGGCTTGGCCCCGTTTGTTCCCATCATCACTAACATTTCTGCATATGTTATGGGCATGGTGTTGGTTTGCCTTAGGAATTCCAACCCAACTATCAACTCGAAGTCATCTATGATCACCACTCGCAGGTTGAATTTTCCTTCGTAAGGGCCAAGCTTCACCGGTACCTATTTGGCTATTCCACCCACTGGCTGAGGAGGTGAATTGATAGCCTTGACACGACCTCTACCTTTTCTTACAACTAGACCAAGGCGCTCCACCTCAGTCGAGGCTAAGTAGTTGTGGGTAACACCCGTGTCTATCATTGCCCGAATGGGCTTGCCATTCACCTTCATCTCGACGAACATCAAGGTCCTCTATTGTTTAAGAGGAGTCCCCTCATACGCCTTCTTTTTCCCTGTCTTGGTGATTGGACCTGGGTCCTTCTTCTTGCGGAAATCAGCACTGGTCTCCGCTAATGCCTCACAAATAGAGCCAACAATTGCATTGACGGCACCTACTGGTTCAGTCTGGTCCGCATCATCTGAGTCGTGATCAGTCCTATCATCAAAAGCCTGATGGGCGTTCATCTGTGCATGTGGGCACTCATTGTTCCAATGTGGTTCCTCGCAATGACGGCATCCTGAAGGAGGCTTTCTCCCCCGGTCATTGTTGTTTGACGCAGCACTATTGCTGCCTGAGGAGGGAGCCTTATATTTGGTTGCACTCCGTTCTCCCCCACTTCTGCTAGGGCCACCATTGCTAGGCTGGCCCCCTTTGAATCCCGCCCGGGTAGGCGGCTAAGGCATATCCTTCCGAGTTTCAACTTGATAGTCCCCAAGGCATTCAGCTACTTGGATCGCCTTGGGTAGGGTATCTACCCTTTGTCGTCGCTGTTCCATATGGGCATAAGGTTTCAACCCTTCCAGGGAGGTGAAGAGTTTTTCTTTGTCCCCGATGTCACGTATGTTTAGCATGACCGTGGGGAATTCCCGCACATAGTCCCACACTGATTTGGTCTGGCGGAGCTCCCATAGCTTTCTCCTTGCGCTGTATTCAACATTTTCGGGGAAGAACTGTAGGCGTATGGATGTTTTCAGTTCTGTCCATGTCTCGAGAGCATCTTCACCGGCCCTGATGGCTTCGTACTTCACCCGCCACCAGAGCTTAGCATCACCCTGAAGATACATGGCAGCAGTTGCTACCTTCTTAGCTTCTTCTAGGCCCCCAATAGCATCGAAGTACTGTTCGATGTCAAAGATGAAGTTTTCCACTTCCTTGGCATTCCTAGCTCCACTGTATGGCTTTGGCTCAGGAATTTTCAGTTTTTGTGTCGTGGAAGCGGGGCAGCGCCCCCGATATGGTTTCCACCTCCTCAAAGCAGGTCCTGTAAAGTAGCGTTGACAACATTGAGCTGGTCTGTCAAGTTGTCAATAGTTTGTTGCATGGCAGCCACCCTGTCTGCCTCTTGTGCCATGTAGGCTAAATCCTCGGCACAATTCTGTTGGAGTCCCTTGAATTTGCCAAAAATTTTGGCTGCCTCTGTGGCTGCCGTTTGTCAATCTCCCTCAGAATCGCGACTGATGTTTTCTATGTCAACTTCGGCCTGGTGCATTCTGCGGTCTAGGTCGTCCAACCTTTGCACTAGGTTGGTTCTTAGTTCAGGCACCGTATTCACGATGGGCCGTGATACGTCAACCGTCTCCTCAATGGCCGCAATACGGTCCCCGTGATACACCATGGTCAGAAATGGTGGTAATGGCAATGCGTTCCCTCGTCCGATGTCGAGCCTAGGCTCTGATACCAACTATTACGCGGTGCCTTCCTGAGATTCCTTGGAAGGGCGACGTAAGGCTAAGCAACTGATGTCAGTGCAGTTATTGTCCGCCAACTGAGGTCCTCTCCGTATGCTAGACGAGATTGCCAGTGCCGTAGGAGAAAACCAATGTCAAGAGCAATTGAGAGAAAAGAAATGAGAATTGAGAATTAAAGAAAGCTTGATTGCATTAATGAAAGCTATTACAGAAAAGCAACACGGTGTCGAGGGGGAGAGACACCAGTACAGAGAATTGTTTGCTTGCTAGAAAGTTTTATTGCTCGATCCCCCTAATAATGCTTAAAAAAATAACCAAAGCTACAAGACTAGACTTGACTAAGCTAGAGAAACATAATAGATGTACATGAAATATAACTATTCTATATTTACAATGAAAAGGACTTAGTTTTCTACAAGGTAGAAACAGGTCCGTTGTTGGCAGCATTGTCTTTGGCATCACGGTCTGCGCGCGCGGCGCTGTTGGCATCTGCCTGCGGCTGGGCGCTGGCGAGGGATATCGGTGGGGCGACAGAGGCACATGCGCGCTTGTCACTTGGTGCGGCCAAGACCACGGGGTCGTCCGTGGCGCTAGGCATCGGGAGGCTTGCTAGGACGCCTCGGGGCGCGCCCAAGGGGTCATGAGGTATGGTTGAAAAGCCTCCCATGACATAACTCACGATTATGCCAAGGTCGTACGACCCGATCTCATAAGAAATATGATACTGCCGAGGCGAATGGCCCGATTCCATCGTAACGTGTACACTGCCGAGGGTCGAGCATAAAATTGCTTTAACCACATACGGACTCTTGTCACCTCGTATGGACGTATCACCCACAACTAGTAGCACATAACAATTACATCACCTAGGGGGTATTTTCCCTCTCACAGGGTTAGACAGGAGACTTACCTCGCTCCGAAGTTCCATAATCGGTTCCAATGCTTAACTAACTCTTCAATTTAATGCCAAACGATCCGAAACTAGTAAGACAATGTGCAAATCAATCAAAATATACTCCAATACATATATTTAACAATTTATAATAACTTTCAACTCCGCTTGAAAAGTCAACAAGGTCAACCCTCGGGCCCACGTGCCCCGGTTCTGAAAATTTTTGAACATAAACTTTACCCATGACATCACGAACTCAAATACATGATTTATTCCCAATTCCGTGTCCAATTTCATGGTCAGATTCCAAAATTACTAAATTCTAGGTTTTTCCACCAAAATCTCAAATTTCTACAATTTTTTTTCTGAATCCACTAGGCTTTGTGCCTAGGGCTGATTTTCATATATATAAGAAATAAAGTACAACAGAGGAGGGGGGCATAAACCTGACCTCCAGAAATAGTACATGGACATGGACCTTTGATAACCAAAGTTTGATTACCAAATGTCACCTGTAAACTATGATGGGTTAGACCTATGGTGATTTCCCAATTGACTAAAACATAATAACCAATTGAGCTAACAAAAAATGGATGAAGTAAGCCTAGGTCCTCTATACAAAAATGCACAAATGGTCTTAATTCTACTACAAGAATAAGGAGGGCAATGTTTTAGTATACAAAAGACTTCATCTTTAAGTAAAGAAGAAGGATACTTTGTGTAATAACACAAAAAACATTTGAGAGCAGGGGTGTTTGTCTTCAACCTTGCTTTGACCTTGAGGACAAGGAAAGCAAGATTGAAGACAAAATTCAAAAGGGCCCATGAAGTTGGGCAAGGATACTGCTGCTGACTTCTGCCTATGACAGAAGAGAGGGAGCCATTCTGCCTAGCCTCATCAAGTCTGAGATTTGTATTCTGGTACTGGGCTTGCTGGCTTCTGAGATTGATGCTGTTCCAGGGACCTAGTGTGAGTGACCCTTGATGATAGAATGGATTGTTGTTACCCTGTGTCTTGGAGGCTTCAGGTGGAGATCCATAGAGGTGTGAGCTGGTCTGGTCAGTCCTTAGATACTGACGGAATTGTAGGAGGTTGAGCATTAGAAATGCTAATACCACTCCTTGCAATTGCCTTAGTATTTTGGGTCTGACTATGGTACCTGCAAAGTGAAGCAAACATGTTAGGAAAAGGGGGCTCAGTCTCCAGGTTCTTGTGTTAACTGGAGCTGAGTCTGGGGGCAGGGGAGCTTTAATGATCCCTGAATCATGGAGTACAGTTGATTGCAATGTTCTTGTGTGAACTGCAATCAACTATAATGATGTTGCTCATGTTTTGGAGTTGAACTAGGTGTGATTGAGGTTGACTGAAATGTGGGGTCAGAAGACTGGATTGGTATAGGCTACAGAAACTGGTTGAGTGAAGTCTGCCTGAGTTGTAGTTTCAATATGTGAAATTGCAGCTATTTGCTCCTGTGTGATGCTGCCTCTGCAAAATGGGAACTCAGAGATGTAGAGGTCAAGGCTGCAGTTCATGATCAGTGGTCCTTCAATTACTGGTGCTGCTATTCCTTTGATTTGAACCTTCATCTGCAACTCAGTATTTCTGTTGGGGTGATGGAACATGCTCAAGTGATATGATTCTGGGAGAATGGGCATCAATGATACCAATACCACTCCCAGAAGCCATAACAACTGAACAAAAAAGAACACCTGCAAAACAAGAAACAGAGTTAGATAAAACTGGGGGCTGCATACTGTTAGGTTCTTGTGTGGACTGCAGTATGGTGCTTGGTTTTTGCTGGATTCAGAAGGATATTTAGCAACTTGAAGGTTGTGGGGGGGCGGGGGGTGAGGAAAGAAGATTAGTTGTAGCTAGTTTTCTAATACTACAAGTTGCAGAAGAAGGGGGAATTTCTGCATTTTTAGCATTAGAAGTTGCTGCATGTTTTTTGGGAATGTGGATGGGGCCTACAGATACAGAGGGGAGGATTTCATTGGCTTTGTAGTTTCTGAGGTCTACAAGGGGATGTAAGAGGGACCATGTGAGAAGAGGTGTTCCTAGGTTCTTGTGGATGCTAGGAAATGTGAAAAGAGGAAGGAGGAAATTTAAAGAGAACTGTTTTCCTTCCAGTTTTCCTTTATCTTTTTGAGTGTGGCTTTGGTGGTGGGATGGCTTATCAGGTGGTCAGCAATGATGGATGAGGTAAAAGTGAGGAGTTATTCTATGGGAGGGTATGTGTGTGATTTGTTGTGTCTTGATCCACAGACCATATTTCAACATGTTTGGGATTACACATTGAGCATAGGTCAGTGCATCATGAGTTCTGCTATGGGTGATGTCTTCCATCTCCCTATATTCTACTTCAAACTTTTGATGTAGTTTCAGGAGGATGAGCACAGAGGCTAATACAACACCTTGACACAGCATCAAAGGGCTGGGTAGTCTATAGGAAAGATAAACGTGCAAAAGAACAAACAAAGTTAATAAAAAACTGATGCCTGCCCTTTGCCTTATGTGATGGGAATTGATGTTGATTGTGATGTTGCTCTCCTTGATGCTCTCGATTGGTATGTATAACCCAAAGGAGTGATCAATTGATGGCATAAATATTAGAACTATCATTGAGCATCTGTGGTGGGAAGATGACCCTGTTGGTCTTTTCATGCCTGAAAGCGGGGGTACTCTGTTGGTCAAGAAGGATCTGACCCCTTATGTGAGATGGCAAATCCAGCAGGCTGTTGTAGTGGGTTAGGGAGTTGAGGTCATGGCTTATTTTGGATAGGGAGTCTGCATGGTAATTGGTCTCTCTGAAAACATGTGAGAAAGTGATGTGTTCACATTGTTGGCTTAGGATTTTTATCTTCTGAAGGTGCATGCTCAGGGACCATGGGGGTTCAGAGTCAGAGGTTAACCACATGATAAGGATTTTAGAATCTGCTTCCAGGTTGATTTTGGAGAAACCATTATCAACACACCATTTGATGCCTAGGTATGCTGCCTATGTTTCTGCTAGGTTGTTGGTACCCTCTCCCAAGGGGCTGGCAATGGCATGAATGAACTGACCTGAGTGATCTATGATAATAACTCCTGCTCCTATTTTTTCAGGATTGGAGAGGGCACTACCATCAGAGTTGACTTTGACATAGCTGGTTTTTGGCTTGGTCCACATTACCTGTTGGACATGAGTGTGCTTTTGGAGATTCTCAGAAACATGGTATAGGCCAGGCCAGTTGGGTGGCCATTTGATACTGGCATGAGTAGATTTGAGGAGCAGCAAAGAATCAGAGGTGATAGAGTAGAGGGTTCTTGAAATGGATGATGTTTTCCCTCCATATCTAGCAGTACATCTGTTTTTTCACAGGTTCCAACAAATTATAATTGGCATGGTGTCTAGAAGGAGCTTCTGCACTGTGTTTTCCTTTTTTGCATCCACCAGTTCATAAGGTTGATTCTCAGGGATTGGTTAGAACTGGGGATACCAACAGGGGAATTGATGTACTTCCAGATGTTTCTGGCAAAGTGCCTAGTACAGAGGATATGCTCAGCAGTTTCAGCAGCAGGTTTAATACAGCAGCTACACCTTTTAGCACTTGGAGGACCAAATCTGGCAGTTCTATCATCAGTAGGCAGCTTATTTCAAAGTGCCCTCCAGAGGCTGAAAGACCATTTGAAGGGAATTTATTTGTGCCAGGTCATTTTGTTGGTAAGGACTACCTGTTTTTTCTGTCTGATCACAGACCAAGCAGAGGCACAGGTGAATGCACCAGATGTGGAGTGAGTCCAAATTGGTTTGTCTGAGAGGTGAGGATTGAAGTGGATCCGGGTTTGAAGGATGTGGGGTATCATGTGAGCAGGGGATGTTTGATTAAGCTTCTGGATGTCCCATTGGTCATTACTCCAGAAATGAGAGACTTTGACCTTACCAGGTCTACCTCCCCCCTCTCTGAAACTAGCAAGATGACCAGTCCCCAACCAGTTATTCCACCAAAAGCTTGCATTGCCTGAGTGAAGTCTCCATTGAATATGATTTTCAGCTTCTTTCTTATTGATCATCATTTTCCTCCATGTTTGTGATTGCCCAGAATTCCACTTTTTTGATATGGGATGTGATCTCTTGCAGTATTTTGCCAGGAGGAATTCACTCCATAAGGTTTGCTTTGTTCTGAATAACCACCATTGCTTGAATTCCATGGGTTTACAGACATCCTCAGTGGATCTCAGGCAAATGCCCCCTTCCTCCATTGGTTGACATAACTTAGCCCAAGAAGCCTAGTGATATTT
>NW_017675196.1:68005-73444 GCF_001879085.1 Nicotiana attenuata | reverse complement strand
TCACTGCTATTCAGGAATCCAAGAATATTGCTACCCTTAGGCTGGATGAACTAATTGGGAACTTAACTGCCAATGAAATGAGGAGACAAACAATGAAGATGGATACCCCCAAAAAGGAGAGAAGTTTAGCTCTCAGAATAACTGAAGGTGCAGATTTGGAAGATGATGAAGTAGCCATGATCACTAGGGATTTCAAGAAGTATCTGATGAGAGGAAAGGGTGCTTCAAGAAGTACAAACTTCAACAAAACAAGAGCTCCGGAGAAACAGATCAATGAAGGCTGCTACAAGTGTGGTAAGACTGATCACATGATCAAAAATTGTCCTCAATGGGAGATTGAGTGGAAGAAAGAAAGAGCTGAAAGAAGAAACAGGAAGAAGGAACAGGTTCAACCAAAAAGAAACAAAGGTTCAACTAAGGCTATGGTTGCTGCTTGGGGAGACACATCAGATGAGGACTCTGAAGATGAAGCTGAGGAGGATCAAGCTTTAATGGCCATTGGAGAATCAGAGGATGAACAAGAGGTAAGTATTCTTCATCTCAAAGACAAGATAAAATTCTTGTCTAAAGAAAGGCTAGCTGAACTCTTAACAGACTTCATTAATGAGTCTGAGATAATTAATAATGAAAAGGAAGTTCTGTCTAGGGAATGTGTGATTTTAAAAGCTAAATGTAAAAGTCTAGAGTCTAGGGCAAATGAGAGTGATAACAAAAATGCTGAGTTGAAGAACCAGGTTATTGAACTTGACAACAGTGTCCTTAGAATTTAGATCTGAAAATCTGAAACTGAAATTAGGAACAGGAAAGAAGATAGCTGATCACACATATCTTACTCTAGAAGAAAATTTAGGAAAAATGAAGGATGAATTATATAAGAAAGATGAATTTATCAAAATCTTAAAAGAAGATCTAGGAAGGGTAAAACATGAACTAGACAGAACTTGCAAGTGGAACAAAGCATCTGATGCTCTCTCTGGTTGCAAGAGCATCATAGCAGTAACAAAAGAGGACTTGGCTATGGAACTCAAGCTCCTAAATGGGATCCAAAAAGCAAGTACCTCACTCTTCCTGAAAATAAAATCTGCACACACTGTGGCAAGACTGGCCATTACAAATATGAATGCAATGAAAAAGAGAAGGCCAGTCAAAGGAACAAGTCTTTTGTTAAAGAAAAGAATAAATTGCCTGAATGGGCAAGAAGGAATTTAATCCATCCTTTTGCCTATAGAAAGGGACCCAAACTGGTTTGGGTTCCTAAGACTAACCCCTGATTTCATTTTGTAGGTTCAAGTGAAAGGGAGGAGCCAAATCTGGTATATGGATAGTGGCTGCTCAAAACACATGACTGGGGACAAGGACCAGTTCCTTTCACTTGAGGACTTAAAAGGAGGTAATGTCTCCTTTGGTAATGGAAAGAAAGGTGAGATCATTGGGGTTGGTAAGGTAGGCAAGACCGATTCTCATTCCATAGAGAATGTCTACTTGATAGATGGTTTGAAATATAGCCTAATAAGTGTGTCACAACTGTGTGACAGAGGTAACCTTGTAGCTTTTACCTCCACCAAGTGCTTTGTGATTAATCTCATCACTGACAAGATTGTTTTGCAGGGAAAAAGAGTTAACAATATTTACATTGTAGATTTGTCAACTCTTTCAGAAAATGAACTCACATGCTTAAGCATGTTGGTTAATCATCCCCTCCTATGGCACAAAAGACTTGGTCATGCTAGTCTGAATTAGCTAAACAAATTAGTCTCCAAGGACTTGGTTGTAGGTTTACCTAACATCAAGTTCAAGGAAGACAAAGTCTGTGAGGCATGTGCAAAGGGGAAACAGGTAAGGACATCCTTTAAAACCAAGAAAATGGTGAGTACGTCCAAGACGTTGGAACTAGTTCATATGGATCTATAAGGTCCAATGAGAACCATGAGCAGAGGTGGAAAGAAATATGTAATGGTGCTAGTTGATGATTATTCCAGATTCACCTGGGTTTTATTTCTAACCTCTAAAGATGAAGCATTTGACATGTTCTCTGCATTTGTTAGGAAAACTCAGAAACAATTAGGAAATCAACTTGCATCCATTAGGTCTGATCATGGAGCTGAGTTTGAAAACTCTAAGTTTGCTGAATTTTGTGATGAAAATGGCATAGATCATAATTTCTCTGCCCCTAGGACTCCACAACAAAATGGTGTAGTTGAAAGGAGAAATAGAACTCTTGAGAATATGGCCAGAACAATGTTATTATCTAGAAAATTACCTCACAGTTTCTGGGCAGAGGCTGTAAACACTGCATGCTACATCATAAATAGATGCATGACCAGACCACTAGTAGAGAAGACTCTCTAGGAAAGTTTGATCCTAGAAGTGATGAGGGAGTATTCTTGGGATATTCTTCACATAGTAAAGCTTATAAAGTTTTTAATAAAAGAACATTGTGTGTAGAAGAGAGTGTGCATGTAGTATTTGATGAAACTAACATTCTTTCTGAGAGACAGGAACAAGAAGATGAAGCCATTGGACTAGTCAAAGATCTGGCTGAATCATCAGCTCAGGTCAAAGTGGTACCTGCAGTAGGAACAGGTGATGGAACAGGTTCATCCTTATAGGGCAACCTGACAGGGGGAAGAAATCAAAAGGGAACTGAAATAAACCCCTTAAAAGAACTTGCTCATGAACCTGTTCCTCATCAAATTGATGAAACATCCAGCAGAAGCCAGTTGGTTGTAAAGCCTCACAAGTATCAAAGTTCTCATCCCATTGAAAACATTCTCACCGATCCAACTTCTGGAGTCAAAACCAGATCACAATTAAAGAATCTGTGTGCTTTTGATGCCTTCTTATCTATTATTGAACCTAAAAATATTTCTGAGGCTTTGCAGGATGCAGATTGGGTAAATGCAATGCAGGATGAGCTAAACCAGTTTGAAAGAAGTCAAGTTTGGCACCTAGTTCCTGGACCCAAGGACAGATCAATCATTGGTACCAAATGGGTCTTTAGGAACAAACTTGATGAAGATGGAACTGTCACAAGGAACAAGGCAAGATTGGTAGTCCAAGGCTATAGCCAAGAGGAAGGGATAGACTATGATGAGACCTTTGCCCCAGTTGCAAGACTAGAGGCAATCAGACTCCTCATTGCCTTTGCAGCACATATGGAATTCACTCTCCATCAGATGGATGTCAAAAGTGCTTTCTTAAATGGCTACCTCAAGGAGGAAGTGTTTGTGAAACAACCTCCAAGATTTGAAAGCAAGGAATGTCCTGAGCATGTGTATAAGCTGGACAAAGCTCTATATGGGCTCAAACAGGCTCCAAGAGCTTGGTATGAACGACTATCAAAATTCCTACTGGAACATGGGTACAAAAGAGGTAAAATTGACAACACTTTGTTCCTAAAGGAAAAAGGTAAAGACCTCCTTGTTGTACAAATATATGTTGATGACATAATATTTGGGGCCATTTCTGATAGGTTGAGTAAGGACTTCGCAAAATTAATGGGAAGTGAGTTTGAAATGAGTATGATGGGTGAACTAATTTCTTCCTAGGCTTGCAGATCAAACAAAGTCCAAATGGAACCATGATTCATCAGCAGAAGTATACAAAAGAACTAATCAAGAAGTTTAAAATGGAAGACTCTAAAGAAATAGATACACCTATTGCAACTGCCACTAAATTAGATGTTGATGAACCTGGTTCATCAGTTGATCAAAAGTTGTATAGGGGTATGATTGGTTCACTCTAGTGTCTCACTGCCAGCAGAGCTGACATTGTTTTCAGTGTAGGGCTGTGTGCTCATTTTTAGGCAAATCCAAAAGAGTCTCACTTGACTGCTGTCAAGAAGATACTGAGATATCTGAAAGGCACCACTGATCTGTGCCTTTGGTACCCTAAAGGTAGTAATTTCGATCTAGTAGGTTATGCTGATGCTGACTATGCAGGTTTCCTAGTGGATAGAGAAAGCACCTCAGGTATGGCTCACTTTCTTGGTTCATGTCTTGTATCATGGGCTACCAAGAAACAAAATTCAGTAGCCCTATCTACTGCTGAAGCTGAGTATGTAGCTGCAGCTTCTTGTTGTGCTCAACTACTGTGGATCAAACAACAATTAGTAGACTTTGGTATAGAAGTGGGATGCATACCAATATTCTGTGATAACACTAGTGCTATAAGTATGACAAAGAACCCTGTTCATCATAAAAGGACCAAGCACATAGATGTTAGACACCACTTCTTAAGAGATAACTATGAGAAAGGGTTAATCTCCATAGAATTTTGTGCTACTGATAAACAAATAGCTGACATCTTCACTAAAGCACTGAGTAGAGAAAACTTTGAAAGGAACAGGTTGGAATTAGGGATGATTAAGATCACCTAAAAGGTCCAGTTCAGAATGCACAATGAAAAAAAAATGATGAAAAAGATGAAAATTTTTTTTTGGTTAGGAGTTCTTAATTCAATGTAAATATCTAGACTAATTCTTACTCAGTCTCATACTGTAAATAGTATACTCTTGTGACATGTGTCTATGCAATTCACTAATCTCTTACAAATTTTCTATTTTCACATTTGAGGCATAATCAAGAGAAGTTTCACTTGAAGAACCTGGTTCATCAAATTATGCTCATGAGAAAGTTCAGGTATGTTTCTATTCTTTGCACAATTAGAAAAATTTAATTATCAATCATGAGCAAGAGTCCTAGATATACCAAACGTCCTAACAATTCTATCCGTTGGGTCAATTGAACCATTTTCATTGAAACTAGAAGTCTAAATATAACGCCACCTTCTCCTAAATTCCAGTAATTGAAATTAATCTATACTGAGACCGGAACTCTAAATTGATTAGACCTCTATGTGACTACTGAAAAGGCTGCAGTTTCTGAGTAATAATTACCTTCTTTAAAAACCCCAAACCACTCAATAATCATCAATTCCTCACAAAACCCCTGATAATTCTCTCTCGTCTCTGAAACTCTCCAAAGCTCTTCACACCACCAAAATTCTCTTAGAGTTTTCAGAAATTCCTCACCATGACAAATCTCCAAGACAATCCTGGCATTCCACCACCCGTTTCACCCAACACCTCATCTTATACACCACCAGTCGAAAACCCAAAACCTAGATTCCATCGCCAGAAAATGCTAGCAAGAAAAATTGTAGCTACAGGTTCTTTGAAAAAAACTTTGAATGAAAAACTTCAGTCCAGTCAAAAGATAGCAGGCCCAGCAGCTGAGACCAACTCTAGCTCTGAATCTGATGATTACATCTCCACCAGTGAAGGAGATGAACCTGGGTCTCCTGAACAGGCCAAAACTCAAGAAACCCAAAGAGAGGTAAAATCTTGCTATGTTTTTTCTGATGTAGTTGAAAGGGAGGAAAATCGATTTGTTCTGATAGGGGCTGCTAGAGATGTAGGTGGGACTGATTCTGGGAAAA
>NW_017675196.1:60019-63922 GCF_001879085.1 Nicotiana attenuata | reverse complement strand
AGAAGGAAGTTCTTTGAGTTCAATTTTTAATTGTACTCCTTCTTGTGAGACTTCCTTATTTTCTGACTCTTTTTCTAGTATTTCAGCTTGTTCTCTAATTACGGGGTTATCATCACTTATGGTACATGACCTGGCCAAACATCTCTCTAATGAATCAGTAATTAACTGATTATGTTTGTATTCATCTACAAGGTCATCTAGTAGGTCAATTTGAAAACAAGATGATGATGACTCATCCCCAGGAAATTTCATCATTTTCTGCATGTCAAAAATCACTCTTTCCTCATCAACTCGCAAAATTAATTGTCCTTGATGGACGTCAATTATTGCTCTTCCTGTTGCAAGAAATGGTCTGCCTAAAATCAATGGTACCTCAGTATTTTCTTCCATTTCAAGTACTATAAAATCTACAGGGAATATAAATTTATCAACTCTAACAAGGATATTTTCAATAATTCCTTTTGGTCTCTTAGTACTTTGATCAGCTAATTGAAGAGACACACCAGTATCTTTTATTTCACCAAGTTCTAATTTCCTAAAAATTGAAAAAGGCATTAGATTTATTGAAGCGCCTGAATCACATAACGCCTTTTCAAAGTGAGTACCTCCAACGGTACAAGGAATTGTAAAACTTTCCGGATCACCAAGTTTCTGAGGGAGCTTATTTTGAAGTATAACACTACATTTTTCTGTAAGCTTAACCACTGAAACTTCTTCCAATTTTCTTTTACTTGACAAAATTTCTTTGAGAAATTTAGCATATGAAGGCATTTGTGTCAAAACATCTGTGAAAGGTATGTTAATGCAAAATTGCTTCAAAATATCTAGAAACTTTGAAAACTGTTTGTCAAGCTTTTCTCTTTTCATCTTTTGGGGAAAAGGGAGAGGTACAGAGTGAGGATTTGTTATCAATTCATTTTCTTGTACATTTTTCCCTTTATTCTTTTGTTCTTTTGCAAACTTAGATTCTATTTTATTCTCACCTTCATTTACCTTTCCACTTCTTGTGGCTTTCCTTCTCTATCTGCATATGGATCATCAAGAGATTTACCTGATCGTAGAGAGATGGCTTTGAGGTGTTCTTTTGGGTTTTTCTCATTGTTGCTTGGTAGAGCACCTTGAATTTGTCCAGACATGAGGGTCGCTGATTGGCTTACCTGAATTTTTAAATTCTTGATAGCTGAATGTTGACTTTTAACCTTCTCGTCAGTAGCCTTAATGAATTTGTACATCAGATCTTCAAGGCTTTGTTGATGAGCTCTTTGAGGCTGCTGCTGATATTGTTGAAAACTTCGTTGCCCTCTATTTTGATTTTGAAAACCAGGTGGTCCCTGTTCCTGCTGTTTTTGATTAAAAAATCTTTGAGGATTTTCAGCACCATCATGATAGAAAATATATAAAATATTAGGGTCTTGGATACCATGATTTGGACATTTTCTTAACATTGTTGCTAATCTTTCCCATGCCTGGTATACAAATTCAGAATCTGTCTGCATAAAATTATTGATTTCTTGATTCATTTTAAATGTTTTTGCAGGTAAAAAATATTTATTAAGAAATTTTTGGGTCATTTGGTCCCATGTTGTAATGGAACCTCTTGGTAGACTTCGCAACCATGTTTTGGCTTCACCTTTTAATGAAAAAGGAAAAAGCCGCAACCTAATAGCATCTGTTGTGACTCCATTATACCTGCAAGTTTCAACTAATTCAAGAAAATCAGTTAAATGAGTGTGAGGATCTTCACACGCATCACCAGTAAACTGACATGACTATTGAATGGTTTGAATCAAGCCTGTGCGGATTTCAAAGTTGTTTGCTGCAATTGGTGGTCTCCTCACACTTGATTCTCCTTCAAAATGATCTGGCCTTGCATAATCTCTAAGTATTATGTCACGTCGTGGAGCTACCTCATCAAACTGTTCTTCTACTTGATGCGGTGGAAGTTGGTTATTGAGTTCTTCGTTCTCCATTTCCTCTGATGTGAAAATTTGAGATCGTGAGGTTTGTTCTTTTCGTAACAACCGCAAGGATTTTTCAATTTCAGGATCGTATTTGACTAGTTCTCTAGAAGAGGAACATGTCATACACTTTCTGAAATTTCTGAAAAAAAGTTAAAATAATTCGACAAATAAAAAAAATCTCAAATTAGTAGTAAAATAATTAATCTGTAGTAGACTTTAGCCAATCCCCGGCAGCGGCGCCAAAAATTTGACGAGTGTCTGGCGTGTGTATAAATTAAACTCGTACTCTGTCAAACTATAGTATAGAAAGATGTCGAACCCACAGAGATTGGTTTATCTATTCAACAGACGTTTCTTGTTTTAATTACTATTTGAGAAAATTAGAAAGAGTTGAGTTGTAAATTAACTAACTAAAAATGCATAAATAGAGCAGTAGGAAATATTTTGGTTTCACAAATATAATAAAAGGTGTTGGGATCTTGACTTCACTTAATATTTCTATTATATAGTAGAATTATTATTCTTCAATTTCTATTTCCCAAAAAGGTATAAATGCCTCTCACGATTACAAATATATATTATTACTCAAGTTGAATAATTGATTGCACTCCTCTCGGTTATACAAATTAATCTTCAAAATAGTAATACTAAAGAACCAAAATATATGATTGAACTAAAATATGCTCTTGATAGTAAGTCCCTTTCGGTTACCCTACTTGTTATAACTTATTATTACACCATTCGCCTCTCTCGATTACAAATAAGTGTAAAATTAATTATAACATAAAAGAGATAGATGTTACTGAATAAATATTAACATTTATCAATACTACATTTAACTATATTATTTCTTCCGCCTCTCTCGATTACAGAATTAATAAACAGTTAATATGTAGTATAAGATAGATAGATGTTAATAAATTAAATAACGTCTAACTGTAAAAGCAGATAAAAGTTAAATAAATTCTAGCTCAAGCATGTGAATTTGAGGAATAATATCTACTATTATATAGAAATATTAAGATCCGTCTTTCTCCCAACACAAGAAAAGTTACTCCATACTGGAACTAGTACTAACAATGGAAATATTCTTGTCCATTAAATAAGAAAATAGAAAGAAATATTCAAGAAGAATAATTCTCCCTATTTAATTAAAAGCAGGAACTAGAGTAATTTCCTACACTGGAATTTATTTCGAAACAACAACTAAACCACTATTGCGATTTAAAAGAAAAGATAACTCGATACTAGTAAAATAAATAAAATAGAGAAGCTTATTAAGAATTTGGATTCAGACTTCTAGCTCTAAGCTTTCTCTCTACTGTGATCCTTTCTCTGATTGGGCAACATCTTCTTATATAAGAAAGTTTCATGATGACTTCTGGATTTGGTACTAGATTTCCATGACAAATCTAGATTTTGCATTTGCAGATATGAGAATTCGTCATTCTAAGTTTAGATTTCGTCGATTTCATCATGACAAATCTAGATTTTGCATTTGCAGATATGAGAATTTGAATTCTCGATTTGGTGCTAGATTTTAATGGCAAATCAAGATTTTGATTCATTGCAGAGATGATAATTCTGCAATTCTAAGTTTAGATTTCATCATGGCAAATCGAGACTTGGTGCATTGTCACGGCAGTAATGAATCGTAGCTCGATTTCACACTTCTTTATTGTATTTTTCTTCATGCTGCGCACAACAATTCTTCTATAATTATTCCTGCAAAATAAAGTTAAGAATATGGAGGAAACATGATAATTTATATATTTTTATGAGAGAAATTATGTGGTTAAGATTAGGTAAAATGCACTTATCAAATTCTCCCATACTTAAACTTTTGCTCGTCCTCGAGCAAAGAAAAAAAATGAACATAGTAACTAAACACTTTAAGTGAAATCATGAGAGGTTTTGACAGAGAAGAATTGACTAAGACCAA
>NW_017675196.1:44744-58909 GCF_001879085.1 Nicotiana attenuata | reverse complement strand
TGGAGAGACTATGTTTATCCAGACCAGCAGGGTCGCCATCATTGACTTGGGACCAGTTTGCAGAGTGTTTTTGGAGAAGTTTCTCCCAGTTACTCAACGAGAGGCTCTTCGCAGGCAGTTCGAGTGCCTCCAGCAGGGCTCTATGACAGTCACGCAGTATGAGACCCGGTTCATTGATCTAGCTCGCCATGCTATTGTGATACTCCCCACCGAGAGAGAGAGGGTGCGGAGGTTTATTGATGGGTTGATCCAGCCGATCCGTCTCCAGATGGCTATGGGAGCCGGGAGTGAGATTTCGTTTCAGGAGGCGGCCAATGCGGCCCGTAGAGTTGAGATGGCTCTTGCACGGGGAGGTGGTCATGGGTCAGATAAAGGCCCCGTCATGCAGGTAGGTCTAGTGGTACCTCGTCTGGAGGTGGGGATTCTTATGGTAGAGGCCATCCTCTGAGGCCCTTTCAGTCAGCCCTACAGGTCTCACATGGTACTTCAGGTGGTCGTGGCTCTCAGCCGCAGTCTTCTGACCAGCAGCTTTTCAGTTCACCATCAGCACCTATCAGCGCACCACCACTCCGTTATTCTCAGCAGCCGAGGGCTTGTTACATGTGTGGCGACACGAGACATATTGCCAGGTATTGCCCTCGAGCTTCTGACAGCTCTCAGCAGCAGGGTCCTCGTCCTATGATTCAGGCATCAGGTGATCCACAGGCCGCCCAGCCAGCTAGAGGCGGGGTAGAGGCCATAGAGGTGGAGGTAAAGATCATAGAGGTGGAGCTCGGACCGCTAGAGGTAGAGGCCAGCCAGCAGCCGACCGTCCCAAAGATATGGTTCAGGGAGGTGGGGCCCAGCCCCGGTGTTATGCTCTTCCAGCCAGGCCAGAGGCTGAGTCTTCAGATGCAGTCATTACAGGTACTATTCTGGTCTGTGATAGGGATGCTTCAGTGCTATTTGACCCTGGGTCTACGTATTCATATGTGTCGTCCTATTTTGCACCCTACTTGGTTATGCCTAGTGATGCCTTGGGTGTTCCTGTCTATGTATCTACACTAGTGGGTGATTCTATAGTGGTCGACCGAGTTCATCATTCCTGTGTGGTAGTGTTTGAGGGTCTTGAGACCCGTGTTGATTTATTGCTCTTAGACATGGTGGATTTCGATGTTATATTAGGGATGGATTGGTTGTCCCCGTATCATGCTATCTTGGATTGTCACGCCAAGACCGTGACCTTGGCTTTACCAGATTTGCCCCGTTTGGAGTGGCGAGGGACCCCAGGTCATGCCACTCGCAGTGTTATCTCATATGTGAAGGCTCGACGCATGGTCGAGAAGGGGTGTTTAGCTTATCTGGCGTATGTTCGCGATTCCAGCGCAGAGGTCCCTTCTATTGATTTTGTTCCTATTGTTCGGGAGTTCCCCGAAGTTTTCCCTTCAGACCTGCCGGGTATGCCGCCCGACAGGGATATTGATTTTTTTATTGACCTGGCTCCGGGCACTCAGCCCATTTCCATTCCGCCGTATCGCATGGCCCCGCCAGAGTTGAAAGAGTTAAAAGATCAGTTGCAGGATTTACTTGAGAAGGGTTTCATTAGACCCGGTGTTTCTCCTTGGGGTGCGCCGGTGTTATTTGTGAAGAAAAAAGATGGTTCGATGAGGATGTGCATTGATTACCGGCAATTGAACAAAGTGACGATAAAGAACAAGTATCCACTGCCGAGGATTGACGATTTGTTCGACTAGCTTCAGGGTGCGAAGGTGTTTTCAAAGATAGACTTGAGATCTGGCTACCATCAGTTGAGGATTAGGGCATCCGATGTCCCTAAGACAGCATTCCGCACTCGGTACGGGCATTATGAGTTCCTGGTCATGTCGTTTGGGTTGACCAATGCCCCAGCAGCATTCATGGAGTTGATGAACCGAGTGTTCAAGCCATATTTGGACATGTTCGTGATAGTCCGTATTGATGATATTTTGGTGTACTCCCGCAGCTAGGAGGAGCACGAGCAGCACCTCAGAATGGTTCTTCAGACTTTGAAGGATAGTCAGTTGTATGATAAGTTCTCGAAGTGCGAGTTTGGTTGAGTTCGATTGCATTTCTGGGTCATGTTGTATCAGCAGAGGGTATTCAGGTGGACCCGAAGAAGATTGAGGCAGTCAAGAACTGGCCTCGACCAGCATCAGCTACAGAGATTCGGAGTTTCTTGGGGTTAGCAGGTTATTACCGCCGGTTCGTGGAGGGATTTTCATCTATAGCAGCCCTGATGACCAGATTGACCCAGAAGGGTGCCCAGTTCAGATGGTCAGACGAGTGTGAGGCGAGCTTTCAGAAGCTCAAGACAGCTCTGACTACGGCACCGATATTGGTTTTGCCCACATGCTCAGGGCCTTATACAATTTATTGTGATGCTTCCCGTATTGGGCTTGGTGCGGTATTGATGCAGGATGGCAGAGTCATTGCTTATGCTTCGAGGCAGTTGAAGATCCACGAGAAGAATTATCCGGTTCATGATCAGAGTTGGAAGCCATTGTTCATGCTTTGAAGATTTGGAGGCATTACCTATATGGTGTGATGTGTGAGGTGTACACTGATCACAAGAGTCTGCAGTACTTGTTCAAGCAGAAGGAGTTGAACTTGAGGCATAAGAGGTGGTTGGAGCTATTGAAGGATTATGATGTTACCATTTTGTACCACCCGGGGAGAGCCAATGTGGTGGCCGATGCATTGAGTAGGAAGTCCGCCATCATGGGTAGTCTTGCTTATATTCCGGTCAGCCAGAGGCCGCTTGCTTTAGATGTTCAGGCCTTGGCCAATCGATTTGTGAGGTTGGATATTTTTGAGCCTAGCAGGGTGTTAGCTTGCACGATCGCTCGTGTTTCGTTGTTGGAGCGTATCCGTGATCGGCAGTTTGATGATCCCCATTTGTGTGTCCTGGGAGACACGATGCAGCGTGGAGGTGCCATGAAGGTGACCTTAGATGATGATGGTGTTTTGAGGTAGCAGGGGCGAGTTTGTGTGCCCAATGTCGATGGGATTCGAGAGTTGATCTTAGCGGAGGCCCATAGTTCTCGGTATTCTATTCACCCGGGCGCCGCGAAGATGTACTAGGACTTGCGGCAGCATTATTGGTGGCGTAGGATGAAGAAAGATATCGTTGCATATGTGACTCGATGTTTGAACTGTCAGCAGGTCAAGTATGAGCATCAGAGGCCTGGTGGTTTGTTCCAGAGGATTGAGCTTCCCGAGTGGAAGTGGGAGAGGATTACCATGGATTTCGTTGCTGGACTTCCGATGACTAGGAAGAAGTTTGATGCTATTTGGGTCATTGTTGATAGGCTGACCAAGTCAGCGCATTTTATTCCTATTGCAACCACTTATTCATCGGAGAGGTTAGCCGAGATCTACATCCGAGAGATTGTTCGCCTTCATGGGGTGCCGACATCTATCATTTCGGACTGGGGTACGCAGTTTACCTCGCGCTTGTGGAGAGCAGTTCAGCAGGAGTTGGGCACCCAGGTTCAGTTTAGCACAGCGTTCCACCCTCAGACGAACGGCCAGTCCGAGAGGACTATTCAGATATTGAAGGATATGATTCGAGCCTGTGTCATTGATTTTGGAGGCTCGTGGGACCAGTTTTTGCCTTTAGCAGAGTTCGCCTACAACAACAGCTACCAGTCCAGCATTCAGATGGCTCCATATGAGGCGTTGTATGGTAGGCGATGTCGGTCTCCAGTCGGATGGTTTGAGCCGGGAGAGGCTTGGTTAGTGGGTACAGATTTAGTTCAGGAGGCCTTGGATAAGGTCAAGATCATTCAGGACAGGCTTCGTTCGGCTCAGTTGCGGCAAAAGAGTTATGCGGATCGTAGGGTTCGAGATGTAGCTTTCATGGTTGGTGAGCGGGTCTTGCTCCGAGTGTCTCCTATGAAGGGCGTGATGAGATTTGGGAAGAAGGGCAAGCTTAGCCCTAGGTTCATTGGCCCTTTTGAGATTCTCGATCGTGTGGGAGAGGTGGCTTACAGACTTGCCTTGCCGCCCAGCTTGTCAACCGTGCATCCAGTGTTTCATGTGACCATGCTTCGGAGGTATCACGACGATCCAGCCCACGTATTAGATTTCAGCACTGTCCAGTTGGACAAGGATCTGTCTTATGAGGAGGAGCCGGTAGCTATTCTAGACCGACAGGTTCGACAATTGAGGTCGAAGAGTTTTCCTTCAGTGCGTGTCCAGTGGAGAGGTCAGCCTCCTGAGGCATCGACCTGGGAGTCCGAGTCTGATATGCGGAGCCGTTATCCTCATCTATTTCCCGATTCAGGTACTTCTTTCTTTTGTCCGTTCGAGGACGAACGATTGTTTTAGAGGTGGAGAATGTGACGACCCAAAGGGTCATCACCTGTTTTCTCTTTCATTTCGTGCTTCCGAGGCATTGAAAACCTCATTTTTACTTGCCCCGATTTGTGTGCGCAGTCCGGGCGCGTAGCCGAAAAGCTTAAATATGAATTCTGTGTATAAATTTATGAATTTTGATATTATTATGATAAAAGTTGACTTTGGTCAACATTTTGGGTAAACGGACCCGGACTTGTGATTTGACGGTCCCGGAGGGTCCGTAGAAAAATATGAGACTCGGGCATATGCCCGGAGTCAAATTCCGAGGTCGAGAGCCCGAGAAATGAATTTTTCTGTGAAATTGTTTTTCTGAAATTTATATGGAAATTTGAAATGAAAATGGATTAGAAAGCGTTGGTATCGGGCCTATATTTTGGTTCCGGCGCCCGGTACAGGTCTTATATGTGGTTTAAGCGCTTCCTGTGAAATTTGGTTGAAATCGGATGTCATTTGACGTGTTTCGGACCTAAATATCAAAATAATGAAAGTTTATGAAGTTTGAAGAAAAAGTGATGATTTTTGAGGTTTGATTCCTCGTTTATGATGTTATTTTGGCGATTTGATCGCACGGTTAAGTTCGTAGGATGTTGTTGAGTTAGTGTGTGTGATTGGTTAGGAGCCCCGAGGGCTCGGGAGTGTTTTCGGAGGGCTCGAGAGTGTTTTCCAGGAGCAGCTTTTGGACAATAGCAGTAGGATTGCCCGGGAGCTGTCTTCAGTCCAGGGACTCACGAGGTAGCCTAGCTGGCGTTCGCAGGCCGAAGTCCCTTCTATGTTTTGGTTTATTTTCTTTGTTTCGAGACAAACAATATGTAATATCATTTCAGACTTGTTTTTAGTACTCTATAGCAGTCCGTGAGCTAGTGACACCAGACTCTGGGTAGAAATGTGTTTCAACTTTCGCAAATTTTATTTCAGTTATATAGGTTTAAAGTCTTCCGCTTTAATTAAAATGCCTCCGTTTATTTATATTGTTAAAATGTCATCAGTGAAAAGTTTTGAATATTTGGCTTGCCTAGCTCCGACAGTAGGCGTCATCACGACTCCCGATGGTGGGAAATCCGGGTCGTGACAGCTTTGAGGTGTTCTTTTGGTTTTTTCTCAGTGTTGCTTGTTAGAGCACCTTGAATTTGTCCAGACATGAGGGTCGCTAATTGGCTTACCTGAATTTCCAAATTCTTGATAGCTGAATGTTGACTTTCAACCTTCTAGTCAGTAGCCTTAATGAATTTGTACATCAGGTCTTCAAGGCTTTGTTGATGATCTTTTTGAGGTTGTTGCTGATATTGTTGAAAATTTTATTGCCCTCTATTTTGATTTTGAAAACCAGGTGGTCCCTGTACCTGCTGCTTTTGATTAAAAAATCTTTGAGGATTTTCAGCACCATTAGGATTACTCCATTGAAATCCTGGATGTTTTTGTGCCATGGGATTACCGAATGAGTAATTATTTCTATCACCAATCATATTTACCTGTTCCTCATTTTGTGTTGAAGCTTGGCATTCATGATTTGGATGATTACCTTGACAAACATCACAATTATCAAGTTGGGATGATGTGTGAGCACCTACCTGAAAAGCCTCAACTTTTTGTGTTAAGGTCATAATTTGTTGTGTCAATGAATTCAAAGCTTCAACTTGATTTACTCCTGCCATTTTTTTTGATAATCATTCTGTCTGAGGGCCATTGAACAGCATTTTCCGAAATTTCATTAAGCAATTGTATTGCTTGTGTAGTAGTTTTTCCCATTATTGATCCTCCTGATGCTGCATCAATTACATTTCTAGCAGAGGGTTTAAGACCGTGATAGAAAATATGTAAAATGTCAGGGTCTTGGATACCATGATGTGGATATTTTCTTAACATTGCTGCTAATCTTTCCCATGTCTGGTATACAGATTCAGAATGTATTTGCATAAAATTATTGATTTCTTGCTTCATTTTAAATGTTTTTGCAGGTGAAAAATATTTATTAAGAAATTTTTGGGTCATTTGGTCCCATGTTGTAATGGAACCTCTTGGTAGACTTCGCAACCATGTTTTGGCTTCACCTTTTAATGAAAAAGGAAAAAATCGCAACCTAATAGCATCTGTTGTGACTCCATTATACCTGCAAGTTTCAACTAATTCAAGAAAATCAACTAAATGAGTGTGAGGATCTTCACTCGCATCACCGGTAAACTGACATGACTGTTGAATGGTTTGAATCAAGCCTGTGCGGATTTCAAAGTTGTTTGATGCAATTGGTGGTCTTCTCACACTTGATTCTCCTTCAAAATGATCTGGCCTTGCATAATCTCTAAGTATTCTGTCACGTCGTGGAACTACCTCATCAAACTGTTCTTCTACTTGATGCGGTGGAAGTTGGTTATTGAGTTCTTCGTTCTCCATTTCCTCTGATGTGAAAATTTGAGATTGTGAGGTTTGTTCTTTTTGCAACAACCGCTAGGATTTTTCAATTTCAGGATCGTATTTGACTAGTTCTCTAGAAGAGGAATAGGTCATACACTTTCTGAAATTTCTGAAAAAAAGTTAAAATAATTAGACAAATAAAAAAAATCTCAAATTAGTAGTAAAACAATTAATCTGTAGTAGACTTTAGCCAATCCCCGGCAACAGCGCCAAAAATTTGACGAGTGTCTGGCGTGTGTATAAATTAAACTCGTACTCTGTCAAATTATAGTATAGAAAGATATCGAACCCACAGAGATTGGTTTATCTATTCTACAGACGTTTCTTGTTTTAATTACTATTTGAGAAAATCAGAAAGAGTTGAGTTGTAAATTAACTAACTAAAAATGCATAAATAGAGCAGTAGAAAATATTTTGTTTTTCACAAATATAATAAAAGGTGTTGGGATCTTGACTTCACTTAATATTTCTATTATATAGTAGAATTATTATTCTTCAATTTCTATTTCTCAAAAAGGTATAAATTCCACGATTACAAATATATATAGTTGAATAATTAATTGTATCTCTGGTTATACAATTAATCTTCAAATAGTAATACTAAAGAACAGAAATATATGATTGAACTAAAATATGCTCGTAAGTCCCTTTTCAGTTACCCTACTTGTTATAACTTATTATTACACCATTCGCCTCTCTCGATTACAAATAAGTGTAAAATTAATTATAACATAAAAGAGATAGATGTTACTGAATAAATATTAACATTTACCAATACTACATTTAACTATATTGTTTCTTCCGCCTCTCTCGATTACAGAATTAATAAACAATTAATATGTAGTATAAGATAGATAGATGTTAATAAATTAAATAACGTCTAACTGTAAAAGCAGATAAAAGTTAAATAAATTCTAGCTCAAGCATGTGAATTTGAGGAATAATATCTACTATTATATAGAAATATGTCACGACCCCAGTTCACCCTCCATGAACATGTCGTGACGGCACCTAGTTCCTACAACTAGGTAAGCCTAACAGTGCGGAACAAACAACATAATTTGCGAAAAACAACTAATTAAGGCTGAACATTTATAAGAAAACTGTATAAAACTGCTACTTGGCACACACAACTCATAATAAATGCGGAAGTCTAAAATCTCATCCCAAAACCCGGAAACTCACGGGAAACACAGGCTAATAGAATTACTGTAAATGCTCTAATCTCCAGAATGTTTACATCAAAAGTATGATAGAATCTAAATACTACAGACAGAATAAGGAAGAAGACTCTTCGGTCTGCAGACACTGCAGATATACCTCGAAGTCTCCGTGTATCTCCTCGCCTCAAGGATAATGTTCCTGAGTAGAGGTACCTGGATGATCTGCACATGAAAAACATGTGCAGGAAGGGCATGAGTACACCACAGCGGTACTCAGTAAGTGCCAAGCCTAACCTCGGTTGGGTAGTGACGAGGAAGGTCAGGGCCCTAGTGAGATAAAATATAATAATAAACCAACAGTATGAAAATCTAACAGTAATAATGAGTACAGCAGTGAGATAAGTCAGGTCAAGTAAGGCAATAACATCTACACAAGGAAACAAAGTAAACGCGGAATATGTACAGCTCAATACCAATGATAACAAGAGGATCTCCCAGGATACCGTCCTGTAGTCCTTTTCTCAACTGTCCAGTGGGTCTCCCGAGATACCGTTCTGTCGCCCATCATATATGTAAATCCAAAGGATCTTCCGTACCGTTCCATAGTCCAATCATCAACGTGCAGGGGGATCTATCGGAAATCTAACCCGCAGTCCCAAAGTAAAAGTACAGGGGGATCTATCGGGAATCTAACCCGCAGTCCCAAAGTAAAAGTGTAGGGGGATCTACCGGGAATCGAACCCGTAGTCCCAAAGTAAACAAACAAGGGGGGGGGGGGTGGAGCTACCGGAATCCCACATCCGTAGTCCCAATATAAATGCACAATCACAGCCAGGAGATACACAGAAATGAAGTACAAAAGACAAGCAACATGAAGTACTGGCCTAGCATGCTTCACGTAGTACAGTTAAGGCAACTAAAGCAATTAGACAGGTCAAATCAACTAAACATGCTTTCCTACTCTAACACAGGCTATAATTGCAAGTAGAATGAAGCAAATATGAGAGGAACTCAATTGCAATATCTTAAGTAAAAACTAGATTTTCAGCAATTGGCTCAAGTACGCGCTCCTCACCTCGCGTACAAGGCACTCAAATATCAAATAACAAATCCTAAGGGGAAAGGTCCCCCACACAAGGTTAGACAAGCCACTTACCTCGAACCGGCTCAAAATCAACTAGAAATCACGCCCTTGCCACGAGTATCCGACTCCAAATGGCCCAAATCTATTCAATTCAATTACACATGGTAAATAACATCGCAAACAACTGGTTTTGCTATTTAATACAAAGCTACGACGTGAAATTAGGTAAAATGACCAAAATGCCCTTCAGGCCAACGTCTCGGAATCGAATAATTTTCACATTTTCAGGACTCTCTTACTCTCACGAGTCTAACCACATAAAAATCTCCCAAAACGGAGGTCAAATGCCCACTCAAAACTCAATGGTTTAGCCTATGAAGTTTTACCCCAAATTCTTCCAATTTTGATCCCAAATTCGAATTTTTAATGGTGGATTTAACTACAATATGATGAAATGTAACTAGAAGGGGTTAAAGAAACGTTACCCAATAATCTTCTCTTCAAAACCCTCTGAAAATCGCCTTTACCCGAGCTCAATTTGGTTTTTCTAGCTTATGAAATCAAACCCTCGAAATTTCTATATCAGAACAGGCATTTCCGCTTCTGCGGACAAGGGACTGCTTCTGCGGTCCCGCTTCTGCGGAAAGGCAACCGCTTCTGCGGTTTTCCTTAGAATGCCCAAATCCGCTTCTGCGGTAAATTCCTCACAGATGCGGTCCCGCTTCTGCGGACCACCCACCGCATCTGCGGAAAATGAAAGCCTTGACCAAAACCGCTTCTGCGGTCCTTCACGCCGCATCTGCGGCTCCGCTTCTGCGGTTCCCTAGCCGCAGAAGTGAAAATACCAGAAGAGAAAAACTTCAGCTGCTGCAACACTCCTCAAATTTCTCCGTTAACCACCCGAAATCATCCCGAGGCTCCCGGGACCTCAACCGAAAGCACCAATAACACCTAATACCTCAAAAACCTAGCCAAAACACGTCCGAATGACCTGAAATTTTGCACACACATCCCAAATGACACAACGGAGTTACTGCAACTCCCGGAATTCCATTCCGGCCCTCGGATCAAAAATTCACTATCGGATCGGAAACTCCAAAAATTCAACCTTCGGCATTTCAAGCCTAAATGAGCTACGAACTTCCAAAATACATTCCGAACATGCTCCCAGCCTCGAAATTACCTAACGGAGCTAACGGAACCATCGGATTTCCATTCTGAGAGCGTCTTCACACTGTTCCGACTATGGACCACTTTTTAACACTTAAGCTCTCATTTAGGGACTAAGTGTCCCAAAACTCTCCGAAACTCAACACCGAACGTCCCGGCAAACCAAACTAGCATGAATGAACTTAGGGGAAGAAGTTAATAGGGGATCGGGGCATAAATTCTTAAGACGACCGGCCGGGTCGTCACATCTTCCTACACTTAAACATTCGTGCATCCTCGAACGAGCATAGAGAACATACCTGAAGTAGTGAAATGATGACGGTAACTGCTGCGCATATCCTGCTTGTTCTCCCAGGTCAACTCGTCGGCCGGCTGACCCCGCCACTGAACCTTCACTGAAGCGATGTTCTTTGACCTCAACTTTCTGATCTGCCTGTCCAATATAGCCACTGGCTCCTCAACATAGGATAGATCTGTGATGACCCGGCCAGTCGTCTTAGGAATTAACGCCCCGATCCCCTATTTACTGCTTCCCCTAAGTTCATTTCNGCCATCTCCCGAGAGCTGTTTTCGAGTGTGGTGAGTACATGCCACATGGTTAGGGACTGCCCCAGACTTGGTAGGGGTGCATCTCCACAGACTGCTCAGCCACAGCGTGCTCCTCAGAGTTCTCAGGCCATGGTCACAGCTCCGGCTGCTACCCCACCTGTCCAGCCGGCTAGGGGCAGAGGTCGGGGAGATAGAGGTCACCCTCGAGAGAGGGGCCGGGCCAGATATTATGCTATTCCTGCTCGTACTGAGGCTGTCGCCTCCGACTCCGTCATTACAGGTATTATACTGGTTTGTCACAGAGAGGCATCGGTTCTATTCGATCCGGGCTCTACTTATTCTTATGTGTCTTCTTACTTTGCTCCGCATTTGGGTGTGCCTCGGGATTCTTTGAGTGCCCCCGTTTATGTTTCCACTCCTGTGGGGGATTCTCTTGTTGTGGACTGCGTTTATCGGTCATGTTTGGTTACTATTCGTGGTTTTGAGACCAGAGCGGATTTATTATTACTCGGTATGGTAGATTTTGACATTATTTTGGGCATGGACTGGTTGTCGCCCCATTTTGCTATTCTTGATTGTCACGCAAAGACCGTGACGCTGGCTATGCCAGGTATTCTGCGTATTGAGTGGAGTGGTACTTTAGATCATACTCCCAGTAGGGTTATCTCTTTTCTTAAAGCTCAGCGCATGGTTGAGAAGGGGTGTGCCACGTATTTAGCCTATGTGAGAGATGTCAGTGTTGACACCCCTTCTGTTGATTCAATTCCAGTGGTACGGGATTATCGCGATGTGTTTCCAGCTGACCTTCCGGGCATGCCGCCCGATAGAGACATTGATTTTGGCATTGATCTGTTGCCAGGCACTCAGCCCATTTCCATTCCTCCGTATCGTATGGATCCTCCTGAGTTGAATGAATTGAAGGATCAGTTGCAGGAATTGCTTGGTAAGGGTTTTATTCGACCCAGTGTTTCACCGTGGGGTGCTCCTGTTTTATTTGTGAAGAAGAAGGATGGTTCTATGCATATGTGTATTGATTATCGCCAGCTGAACAAGGTTACAGTGAATAACCTTTATCCCTTGCCTCGTATAGATGATCTGTTTGACCAGCTTCAGGGCGCACAGGTGTTTTCTAAGATTGACTTGCGCTCAGGTTACCATCAGTTGAAGATTCGGGAGCCAGATATCCCGAAGACTGCCTTCAGGACTCGGTATGGTCATTACGAGTTCCTTGTTATGTCATTTGGGCTGACCAATGCCCCAGCAACTTTCATGTATTTGATGCACAGTGTGTTCAGACCATATCTTGACTCGTTCATTATTGTTTTCATTGATGATATACTGGTGTATTCCCGGAGTCGGGAAGACCATGAGCAGCACCTGAGGACCGTGCTTCAGACCTTGAGGGAGAAGAAGTTATATGCAAAGTTTTCAAAATGTGAGTTTTGGCTGAGTTCTGTGGCATTTTTAGGCCACGTGATTTCGAGTGAGGGTATTCGGATGGATCCGAGGAAGATAGAGGCCGTACAGAGTTGGCCCAGGCCGTCCTCAGCTACAGAGATTCGCAGTTTCCTTAGTTTGGCGGGCTACTACCATCGCTTCATGGAGGGATTTTCATCGATTGCGGCCCCTATGACTAGATTGACTCAGAAGGGTGCCCCATTTCAGTGGACAGAGGAGTGTGAGGCGAGCTTTCAAAAGCTCAAGACAGCTTTGACTACAGCCCCAATCTTGATGTTGCCTACCGGTTCGGGGTCTTATACTAGATAGAGATTCCGGAGTGGAAATGGGAGCGCATCACCATGGACTTTGTATCGGGACTCCCACGGACCTTGAAGAAGTTTGATGCCATTTGGGTCATTGTGGATCAGCTGACCAAGTCCGCTCATTTTATTCCTGTGTGTACCACTTATTCATCGGAGCGTTGGCGGAGATTTATATCCGGGAGATCGTCCGTCTACATGGTATTCCAGTTTCTATCATTTCAGACAGAGGTACTCAGTTTACATCGCGGTTCTGGAGAGTCGTGCAGCAAGAGTTAGGCACTCGGGTGGAGTTGAGCACAGCATTTCACCCCCAGACGGACGGATAGTCTGAGCGCACTATTCAGATTCTTGAGGATATGCTCCGTGCGTGTGTGATTGAGTTTGGAGGGTCTTGGGATCATTTCTTACCATTGGCGGAGTTTGCTTACAACAACAGCTATCAGTCCAGCATTCAGATGGCGCCGTATGAGGCTTTATATGGTAGGAGGTGTAGATCTCCGGTGGGTTGGTTTAAGCCGGGTGAGGCCAGGCTATTGGGCACAGAGTTGGTTCAGGATGCGTTGGAGAAGGTTAAGATGATTCAGGATAGACTCCGTACAGCCCAGTCTAGACAGAAGAGTTACGCGGACAGGAAGGTTCATGATGTTTCATATATGGTTGGTGAGCGGGTTCTGCTTTGGGTTTCGCCTATGAAAGGCGTCACGAGGTTTGGGAAGAAAGGAAAGTTGAGTCCAAGGTTTATTGGCCCTTTTGAGATCTTGAGGCGAGTTGGGGAGGTTGCCTATGAGCTTGCCTTACCTCCCAGTTTGGCCGGGGTTCATCCGGTATTTCATGTTTCTATGCTCTGGAGGTATCACGGTGATCCGTCTCACATGTTGGAATTCAGTTCAGTCTAGTTGGACAAGGATCTATCCTATGTTGAGGAGCCAGTGGCTATATTGGACAGACAGATCAGAAAGTTGAGGTCAAAGAACATTGCTTCAGTGAAGGTTCAGTGGCGGGGTCAGCCGGCCGAGGAGGCGACTTGGGAGACCGAGCGGGATATGCGCAGCCAGTACCCTCATCTTTTCACTACTTCAGGTATGTTCTCTATGCTCGTTCGAGGACGAACGAATGTTTAAGTGTAGGAGGATGTGACGACCCGGCCGGTCGTCTTAAGAATTAACGCCCGGATCCCCTATTAGCTGCTTCCCCTAAGTTCATTTCTGCTATTTTGGTTTGCCGGGACGTTCGATGTTGAGTTTCGGAGAGTTTTGGGACACTTAGTCCCTAAATGAGAGCTTAAGTGTTGAAAAGTGGTCCGTAGTCGGAACAGTGTGAAGACGACCTCGGAATGGAAATCCGATGGTTCCGTTAGCTCCGTTAGGTGATTTCGGGGTTGGGAGCGTGTTCGGAATGTATTTTGGAAGTCCGTAGCTCATTTAGGCTTGAAATGCCGAAGGTTGAATTTATTAAGTTTCTGGTCCGATAGTGAGTTTTGTATTCGAGGTCCGGAATGGAATTCCGGAAGTTGCAGTAGCCCCGTCGTGTCATTTTGGATTGTTGGGCAAAATTTCAGGTCATTTGGACGTGTTTTGGTTAGGTTTTGATCGAAAGCGTATTTATAAAAATTGAAGTTCTTAGGCTCAAATCCTTGTTTAATTCGAGTTT
>NW_017675196.1:21896-43063 GCF_001879085.1 Nicotiana attenuata | reverse complement strand
GAGTTAAAATTCTCCTTTTATGAAATTAAAAATTTTGTACTATATTTTAAATGGGAGTCATGCCTGTTAGACTTAATTGAAAATTCTTGTGTATTTTCTGTTCATATTCAGCCATTTTTTTTTGTGGTAAGCGTTGAGTTTTAGCCTACGAGATGGGCGCCTAAGTGGCGATAAATGTGACTCGTTAATTCGGTTAAGTAGTTATGAGGTCTCCATGCCTCGTTGTGAGTTAAGTGGAGGTCTGAAATGAGATTAGTGTTATTGATATATATATTGTGGATGTGCTGTTAGGAGTTGTTTTGGTGTTACTCTGGCAGGTGGATAGGCCCAATTACAGGGGTGGCTCTGCTGAAATTTCTGAAAAATTTGGGAGTTAGAAAGAAAAATTTGAGACCTTAAGATGTGCGAAGGAAGAGATAACCTATGTTGTGTATTTGAGGACGAATGACCCTAAGTGTGGGAGAATGTAACATTCCGGAGAAAACAATTTCGAAGTATTTAAGCGCTATTAAAAGTTGAAGGATCAGTTACAAGAATTGCTTGGTAAGGGTTTTATTCGACCTAGTGTTTCACCGTGGGGTGCTCCTGTCTTGTTTGTGAAAAAGAAGGATGGTTCTATGCGTATGTGTATTGATTATCGCCAGTTGAACAAGGTTACAGTGAAGAACCGTTATCGTTTGCCTCGTATTGATGATCTGTTTGACCAGCCTCAGGGCGCATAGGTATTTTCTAAGATCGACTCGCGCTCAGGGTACCATCAGTTGAAGATTCGGGATCCAGATATCCCAAAAACGGCCTTCAGGACTCGGTAGGGTCATTACGAGTTCCTTGTTATGTCATTTGGACTGACCAATGCCCCAGCAGCTTTCATGCATCTGATGCACAGTGTGTTCAGACCATATCTTGACTCATTCATTATAATTTTTATTGATGACATTCTGGTGTATTCCCGGAGTCGGGAAGATCATGAGCAGCACCTGAGGACCGTGTTTCAGACCCTGAGAGAGAAGAAGTTATATGCAAAGTTCTCAAAATGTGAGTTTTGGTTGAGTTCTGTGGCATTCTTAGGCCACGTGGGTTCGAGTGAGTGCATTTGGGTGGATCCGAGGAAGATAGAGGCCGTGCAGAGTTGGCCCAGGCTGTCCTCAGCTGCAGAGATTCGTAGTTTCCTTGGTTTGGCGGGCTATTACCGTCGTTTTATGGAGGGCTTTTCATCGGTTGAAGCCCCTATGACTAGATTGACCCAGAAGGGTGCCCCATTTTAGTGGACGGAGGAGTGTGAGGCGAGCTTTCAAAAGCTCAAGACAGCTTTGACTGCAGCCCCTATTTTGATATTGCCTACTGGTTCGGGGTCCTATACAGTTTATTGTGATGCCTCGTGAGTTGGCCTTGGAGCGGTGTTGATGCAGGACGGTAGGGTGATTGCCTACGCGTCCATACAGTTGAAGATACATGAAAATAATTACCCTGTCCACGACCTTGAGTTAGCTGCCATTGTTCATGCCTTGAAGATCTGGCATCATTATTTGTATGGTGTGCCTTGTGAGATCTATACTGATCATCGGAGTTTGCAGCACTTACTCAAGCAAAAGGATCTTAATATGCGCCAGAGGAGGTGGTTAGAGCTGCTGAAGGATTATGACATCACTATCCTCTATCACCCGGGCAAGGCCAATGTGGTGGCGGATGCCTTGAGTCGCCGGGTGGAGAGTTTGGGGAGTTTGGCATATCTACCAGCTTCAGAGAGGCCTATGGCGATGGATGTTCAGGCCTTACCAGCCAGTTCGTGAGATTGGATCTTTCAGAGCCCAGTCGGGTTCTAGCTTGTGTGGTTTCCCGGTCTTCCTTATTTGATCGTATTAGGGAGCAGCAGTATGAGGACCCTCATTTACTTGTCCTTAAGGACAAGGTTCAGCGGGGGGATGCCAGGGATGTGACCATTGGAGATGACGGAGTATTGAGGATGCAGGGCCGGATTTGTGTGCCCAATGTTAATGGTCTTCGAGAGATGATTCTAGCAGAGGCCCATAGTTCGCGGTATTCCATCCATCCGGGTGCCGCGAAGATGTATCAGGACTTGAGGCAGCACTATTGGTGGAGGCGGATGAAGAAAGATATAGTTGGCTATGTGTCTAGATGCCTCAACTGCCAGCAGGTGAAGTATAAGCACCAGCACCCGGGTGGGTTGCTTCAGCAGATAGAGATTCCGGAGTGGAAATGGGAGCGCATCACCATGGATTTTGTATCTGGACTCGCACGGACCTTGAAGAAGTTTGATTCCATTTGGGTTATTATGGATTGGCTGACCAAGTCCGCCCATTTTATTCCTGTGCGTACCACTTATTCATCGGAGTGGTTGGCGGAGATTTATATCCGGGAGATCGTCTGTCTGCATGGTATTCCAGTCTCTATTATTTCGGACAGAGGTACTCAGTTTACATCGCGGTTCTGGAGAGTTGTGCAGCAGGAGTTAGGCACTCGGGTGGAGTTGAGCACATCGTTTCACCCCCAGACGCATGGACAGTCTTAGCGCACTATTCAGATTCTTGAGGATATGCTCCGTGCGTGCGTGATTGTGTTTGGAGGGTCTTGGGATCATTTCTTGCCACTGGCGGAGTTTGCTTACAACAATAGTTATCAGTCCAGCATTCAGATGGCGCCGTATGAGGTTTTATATGGTAGGAGACGTAGATCCCCGATGGGTTGGTTTGAGCCGGGTGAGGCTAGGCTATTGGGCACAGAGTTAGTTCAGGATGCATTGGAGAAGGTTAAGACGATTCAGGATAGACTCCGTACAGCCCAGTCCAGACAGAAGAATTACGCGGACAGGGAGGTTCGTGATGTTTCATATATGGTTGGTGAGCGGGTTCTGCTTCGGGTCTCGCCTATGAAAGGCGTCATGAGGTTTGAGAAGAAAGGAAAGCTGAGTCCGAGGTTTATTGGCCCTTTTGAGATCTTGAGGCGAGTTGGGGAGGTTACCTATGAGCTTGCCTTACCTCCTAGTTTGGTCGGAGTTCATCCGGTATTTCTTGTTTCGATACTCCGGAGGTATCACAGTGGTCCGTCGCACGTGTTGGATTTCAGTTCAGTCCAGCTGGACAAGGATCTATCTTATATTGAGGAGCCAGTGGCTATCTTGGACAGGCAGATCAGAAAGTTGAGGTCAAAGAACATAGCTTCAGTGAAGGTTCAGTGGCGGGGTCAGCCGGCCGAGGAGGCGACTTGGGAGACCGAGCAGGATATGTGCAGCAGTTACCCTCATCTTTTCACTACTTGAGGTATGTTCTCTATGCTCGTTCGAGGACAAACGAATGTTTAAGTGTAGGAGGATGTGACGACCCGGCCGGTCGTCTTAAGAATTAACACCCCGATCCCCTATTGACTGCTTCCCCTAAGTTCATTTCTGCTATTTTGGTTTGCCGGGACGTTCGGTGTTGAGTTTCGGAGAGTTTTGGGACACTTAGTCCCTAAATGAGTGCTTAAGTGTTGAAAAGTGGTCCGTAGTTGGAACAGTGTGAAGACGACCTCGGAATGGAAATCCGATGGTTCCGTTAGCTCCGTTAGGTGATTTCAGGGTTGGGGGCGTGTTCGGAATGTATTTTGGAAGTCCGTAGCTCATTTAGGCTTGAAATGCCGAAGTTTGAATTTTTTTAAGTTTCCGGTCCGATAGTGAGTTTTTGATCCGAGGGTCTGATTGGAATTGCGGAAGTTACAGTAGTTCCGTCATGTCATTTGGGATGTGTGTGCAAAATTTCAGGTCATTCGGACGAGGTTCGGTTAGGTTTTTGATCAAAAGCGTGTTTTGTTGGAATTTGAAGTTCTTAGGCTTGAATCTTTGATTAATTCGGGTTTCCGGCGTAATTTAGGTGTTTTTAAGATTGGTACAAGTTCGAATAAGGTATTAGGTGGTATCGGTGCTTTTGGTTGAGGTCCCCGGGGCCTCGGGATGAATTCGGATGGTGGACGGAAGGATTTTTGATGTTTGGAAATACTAGTCCTTGCTGCTTCTGGTATTTCCGCATCTGCGGCCTGGGGACCGCAGATGCGATTCCGCAGATGCGACATTGAAGACCGTAGAAGCGGTTTTGGCCAAGCTTGTTTGTTTCCGGAGATGCGGTGGTTGGCCCGCAGAAGCGGACCGCATCTGCGAGGAAAATAACCGCAGAAGTGGAATTTGGGATTTTAAAGGAAGCCGCAGAAGCGGCTAGAGTTCTGCATATGCGGGACCGCAGAAGCGGTCCCTTGTCCGCTGAAGCGGAAATACTTTTCAGAAAAGGGAATTTCGAGGGTTGAGTTTCTAAAGATAGAAAAATCAATTGAGAGCTCGGGAGAGGGCGATTTTGAGTGGGTTTTGAAGAGAAGATCATTGGGTAACGTTTCTTTAATCCCTTCTAGTTATATTTCATCATTTTGTAGTTAAATCCATCATTTAAAATTCGAAATTGGTTCCAAAATTGGAAGAATTTGGTTAAAACTTCTTAGACCAAACTATTGGGTTTTGAGTGAGCATTTTACCTCCGATTTGGGGGATTTTTATATGGTTAGACTCGTGAGAGTACGAGGGTTCTGAAAACGTGAAAATTATTCGATTCCGAGGCATTGGCCTGAAGGGCATTTTGGTCATTTCACCTAATTTCACGCCGTAGCTTTGAATTAGATAGCAAAACCAGTTGTTTGCGATGTTATTTATAATGTGTAATTGAATTGAATAGATTTGGGCCATTTGGAGTCGGATACTCGTGGCAAGAGCGTGGTTTCTAGTTGACATTGAGCCCGTTCGAGGTAAGTGGCTTGTCTAACCTTGTGTGGGGGACCTTTCCCCTTAGGATTGTTACTTGATATTTGGGTGCCTTGTACGTGAGGTGACGAGCGCGTACTTGAGCCGATTGATGAAAATCCGGTTTTTACTTAAGTTATTGAGATTTAGCTTTCTTTCTTGCTTGGCTTATTCTGCTTGAAATTATAACTTGTGTTAGCTTAGGAAAAAAACATGTTTAGCTGACTTGACTGCCTAATTGCTTAAGTTGTTTTGACTGTACTACGTGAAGCATGATTAGACTAGGATTTCTATTATTTGTTCTGAGTTTAGCATTTACCTTGATGTTCTGGGTTGTTGTTGTGCATTTAAATTGGGACTACTGGACACCATCCCGGGAGATCCCCCCTGTACTTGTTATGTTCTGAATTGAGGTGCGGGATACCAAGAGATCCCCGGCACATGTAAATGTAAGACTTGAGGATACCAAGAGATCCTCGGGATACCAAGAGATCCCTAGTAAATATGATAAGGATACCAAGAGATCCTTAGTGAATATGGTAAGGATACCAAGAGATCCTTAGAGAATATGATAAGGATACCAAGAGATCCTTAGTGAATATGATAAGGATACCAAGAGATCCTTAGAGAATATGATAAGGGTACCAAGAGATCCTAAGTGAATATGATAAGGATACCAAGAGATCCTCGGGATACCAAGATATCCCTAGTGTATATGATGAGGATACCAAGAGATCCTCGGGATACCAAGAGATCCCCGGCTATTACTTCCTGTTGTGGGCAGTATTCCTTATATTGTTTGTTTCTTCTTCCTATTACTGTTTCCCGTATTTATCCTGTTTAGATTCTCGCTGTAGACTTTATCTATACTGTTTTCCTTATTCCATCATATATTATGTTTATCTCAGTAGGGCCCTGACCTTCCTCGTCACTACCCAATCGAGGTTAGGCTTGATACTCACTGAGTACCGCTGTGGTGTACTCATGCCCTTCCTGCGCATGTTTTTCATGTGCAGATCATCCAGGTACCTCTACTCAGGCGCAGTATCCTTGAGGCGAGGAGATACACGGAGACTTCGAGGTATATCTGCCGCGTCCGCAGACCAGGAGTCTCTATTCTGTTCCAACTTTAGTATTTAGTTTCTTTCTTTCTCTCAGTTGTTTAGATATTCTGGAGTTAGAGCAGTGTACTATGTTTCTGATAGCCTGTGGTTCCCGTGAGTTTCCGGGTTTTGGGATTGAGTTGTAGACTTCCACATATTTTAGAGTCGTATAGGCCGAGCGGCCTTATTACCGTTGTTATTTTTCATATGTTCAGTTTAGTTAAATGTTTTCGCAAGTTGAATTGTTATTTCCGCACTGTTAGGCTTACCTAGTTGTAGGAACTAGGTGTCATCACGACATGTTCATGGAGGGTGAACTGGGGTCGTGACAAGATCCTTGTCCAACTGGACTGAACTGAAATCCAACACGTGAGATGGATCACCGCGATACCTCCGGAGCATCGAAACATGAAATACCGGATGAACTCCGGCCAAACTGGGAGGTAAGGCAAGCTCATAGGCAACCTCCCCAACTTGTCGCAAGATCTCAAAAGGGCCAATAAACCTCGGACTCAACTTTCCTTTCTTCCCAAACCTCATGACGCCTTTCATAGGCGAAACCCGAAGCAGGACCCGCTCACCAACCATATATGAAACATCACGAACCTTTCGGTCCGCGTAACTCTTCTGTCTGGACTGGGCTGTACGAAGTCTATCCTGAATCGTCTTAACCTTCTCCAATGCATCCTGAACTAACTCTGTGCCCAATAGCCTAGCCTCACCCGGCTCAAACCAACCCACCGGAGATCTCCACCTCCTACCATATAAAGCCTCATACGGCGCCATCTGAATGCTGGATTGATAACTATTGTTGTAAGCAAACTCCGCCAGTGGCAAGAAATGATCCCAAGACCCTCCAAACTCAATCACGCACGCACGGAGCATATCCTCAAGAATCTGAATAGTGCGCTAAGACTGTCCATGCGTCTGGGGGTGAAATGCTGTGCTCAACTCCACCCGAGTGCCTAACTCCTGCTGCACAACTCTCCAGAACCGCGATGTAAATTGAGTACCTCTGTCCGAAATAATAGAGACTGGAATACCATGCAGACAGACGATCTCCCGGATATAAATCTCCGCCAACCACTCCGATGAATAAGTGGTACGCACAGGAATAAAATGGGCGGACTTGGTCAGCCAATCCATAATAACCCAAATGGAATCAAACTTCTTCAAGGTCCGTGCGAGTCCAGATACAAAGTCCATGGTGATGCGCTCCCATTTCCACTCCGGAATCTCTATCTGCTGAAGCAACCCACCCGAGCGCTGGTGCTCATACTTCACCTGCTGGCAGTTGAGGCATCTAGACACATAGCCAACGATATCTTTCTTCATCCGCCTCCACCAATAGTGCTGCCTCAGGTCCTGATACATCTTCGCGGCACCCGGATGGATGGAATACCGCGAACTATGGGCCTTTGCTAGAATCATCTCTCGAAGACCGTCATCTTCAATGGTCACATCCCTGAAATCTCCACGCTGAACCTTGTCCTAAAGGACAAGTAAATGAGGGTCCTCATTTACTTGTAGGCAACATCAAGATTGGGGCTGTAGTCAAAGCTGTCTTGAGCTTCTGAAAGCTCGCCTCACACTCCTCTGTCCACTGAAATGGGGCACCCTTCTGGGTTAATCTAGTCATAGGGGTAGCAATCGATGAAAATCCCTCCACGAAGCGACCGTAGTAGCCCGCCAATCCAAGGAAATTGCGAATCTCTGTAGCTAAGGACGGCCTGGGCCAACTCTGCACGGCCTCTACCTTCCTCGGATCCACCCGAATACCCTCTCTCGAAATCACGTGGCCTAAGAATTCCACCGAACTAAGCCAAAACTCACATTTCGAGAACTTTGCATATAACTTCTTCTCCCTCAAGGTCTGAAGCACGGTCCTCAGGTACTGCTCATGATCTTCCCGACTCCGGGAATACACCAGAATATCATCAATAAAAACAATAACGAACGAGTCAAGATATGGCTTGAATACACTATGAATCAAATACATGAAAGCTGCTGGGGCATTGGTCAGCCCAAATGACATAACAAATAACTCGTAATGACCATACCGAGTCCTGAAGGCAGTCTTCGGGATATCTGGCTCCCGAATCTTCAACTGATGGTAACCTGAGCGCAAGTCAATCTTAGAAAACACCTGTGCGCCCTGAAGCTGGTCAAACAGATCATCAATACGAGGCAAAAGATAACGGTTCTTCATTATAACCTTGTTCAACTGACGATAATCGATACACATACGCATAGAACCATCCTTCTTGTTTACAAACAAGACAGGAGCACCCCACGGTGAAACACTGGGTCGAATAAAACCCTTGCCAAGCAATTCTTGTAACTGATCCTTCAACTCCTTCAACTCAGGAGGAGCCATACAATACGGATGAATAGAAATGGGCTGAGTGCCCGACAACAGATCAATGCCAAAATCAATGTCTCTATCGGGCGGCATGCCCGGAAGATCAGCTAGAAATACATCGGGATAGTCCCGTACAACTGGAACCGAATCAACAGAAGGGGTATCAACACTAACATCTCTCACATAAGCCGAATACGCGGCACACCCCTTCTCAACCATGCGCTGAGCTTTAAGAAAAGAGATGACTCTACTGGGAGTGTGATCTAAAGTACCACTCCACTCAATATGCGGAATACCAGGCATAGCCAGCGTCACGGTCTTGGCGTGACAATCTAGAATAGCAAAATGGGGCGACAACCAGTCCATGCCTAGAATAATGTCAAAATCCACCATACCGAGTAATAATAAATCCGCTCTGGTCTCAAAACCATGAATAGTAACCAAACATGACCGATAAACGCGATCCACAACAAGAGAATCCCCCACAGGAGTAGAAACATAAACGGGGGCACTCAAAGAATCCCGAGGAACACCCAAATGCGGAGCAAAGTAAGAAGACACATAAGAATAAGTAGAGCCCTGATCGAATAGAACCGATGCCTCTCTGTGACAAACCAATATAATACCTGTAATGATGGAGTCGGAGGCAACAACCTCAGTGCGAGCAGGAATAGCATAATATCCGGCCCGGCCCCTCTCTCGAGGGCGACCTCTATCTCCCCTACCTCCTCCCCTAGCCGGCTGGGCAGGTGGGGTAGCAGCTGGAGCTGTCCATGGCCTGAGAACTCTGAGGAGCACGCTGTGGCTGAGCAGTCTGTGTAGATGCACCCCTACCAAGTCTAGGGCAGTCCCTAACCATGTGGCGTGTATCACCACACTCGAAACAAGCTCTGGGAGGACGCGGTGGCTGTGACTGACTAGGGCCAGGTCTGCTGGACTGACCTCTAGAAGCACCCCGCGCAGGAGGCGCGCTAGAAACTGGAGGTGCATAGTAAGGCTCCTGAGGTGTAGGTGGAGCTGGAGCACTGCCAGCTACTGGAAGAGCTGAATGAACAAGGCGACCCACATAACCTCTGCCATGACGACCTGCTGATGGGGTACGGTCACCAGAGTAATGACCCGACTCTCGAGACCTCTTGGCCTCCCTCTCCCCTCGCTCCCTGGCGAGCGTACCCTCAATCTTCCTAGCAATGCTCACTACCTGCTGATAAGGAATGTCCATCTCCAAATCTCGAGCCATGCTAGATCTGATGGGTGGGATAAGCCCCTCAATGAACCCGCGAACTCTCTCTCGAACTGTAGCAACCAAAGCCGGTGCATGCCTGGCCAATCTGGTATAGCGGATAGCATACTCCGAAACGGTCATAGCACCCTGGCGCAAATGCTCAAACTCTGCGCGCCATGCGTCTCTGAGACTCTGGGGGACAAACTCTCTCATGAACATATTCGAGAACTGGGTCCAAGTCAGTGAAGCAGCCTCGACTGGACTGTCTATCTCATAAGTGCGCCACCAATAATAGGCGGCTCCCCGAAGCTGAAAAGCAGTTAAAGAAATCCCGCTGGACTCCACTATGCCCATAGAGCGAAGAATACGATGACACTTCTCTAGAAATCCCAAGGCGTCATCTGATGCTAATCCACTGAACACTGGGGGATCATACTTCTTGAACCTCTCAAGTCTCCGCTGCTCGTCCTCTGAAGCAGCTGACCCGTCCTCGAGCTGAACTGGCGCTGTAGGCGGTGCCGAAATAATCTCGGGAGCCTCCTCAATCTGCACTCGCTGCTCAGGAGTGCGGACGGCGGGAGTCTGTGCTCCCCCCCGGCCTGGGATGTGGCTGCAGCAAGGGGAAGCAACCCTGCTTGAGCCAAGGTGGTGTACATGCTCATGAATTGAGCCAAATTCTCCTGGAGCGCTGGAGTAGTAGTGGCAGTAGTAGGTGTGCCAGGTGCTTGGGCTCTGGCTGGATCTGCTGGTTGTACCTCGGCAGCTGCTCGCGCAGGTGCTCTGGCTGCACCACATGCGCGTCCTCGACCTCTCCCCCGGCCCCGGTCTCTGACGGCTGTAGTAGGGGGCGCGGGTTCCTGATCATCTCGAGTGGCACGTGTCCCACCATGTGCGAGAGAATAGAAGTCAGAAGTTTAGAATTGATGTCAAAATATCGCACGAATGGGAATTCAAATGAAATGAAGATTTTTCCTAAACAGTTACATAGCCCCTCGTAGATAAGTACAGACGTCTCCGTACCAATTAGCGAGACTCTAATAAATCGGCCTGTGTTCCGTGACTCCTATGAAGCTAGAGCTCTGATACCAACTTGTCACGACCCCAGTTCACCCTCTATGAACATGTCGTGATGGCACCTAGTTCCTACAACTAGGTAAGCCTAACAGTGCGGAACAAACAACATAACTTGCGAAAAACAACTAATTAAGGCCGAACATTTATAAGAAAACTGTATAAAACTGCTACTTGGCACACACAACTCATAATAAATGCGGAAGTCTAAAATCTCATCCCAAAACCTGGAAACTCACGGGAAACATAGGCTAATAGAATTATTGTAAATGCTCTAATCTCCAGAATGTCTACATCAAAAGTATGATAGAATCTAAATACTACAGACAGAATAAGGAAGAAGACTCTTCGGTCTGCGGACGCTATAGATATACCTCGAAGTCTCTGTGTAGCTCCTCGCCTCAAGGATAGTGTGCCTGAGTAGAGGTACCTGGATGATCTGCACATGAAAAACATGCGTAGGAAGGGCATGAGTTTACCACATCGGTACTCAGTAAGTGCCAAGTCTAACCTCGGTTGGGTAGTGACGAGGAAGGTCAGGGCCCTAGTGAGATAAAATATAATAATAAACTAACAGTATGAAAATCTAACAGTAATAATGAGTACAGCAGTGAGATAAGTCAGGTCAAGTAAGGCAATAACATCTACATAAGGAAACAGAGTAAACGTGGAATATGTACAGCTCAATACCAATGATAACAAGAGGATCTCCCAAGATACCGTCCTGTAGTCCTTTTCTCAACTGTCCAGTGGGTCTCCCGGGATACCGTCCCGTAGCCCATCATATATGTAAATCCGAAGGATCTCCTGGGATACCGTCCCGTAGTCCAATCATCAACGTGCAAGGGGATCTATCGGGAATCTAACCCGCAGTCCCAAAGTAAAAGTGCAAGGGGATCTATCGGGAATCTAACCCGCAGTCCCAAAGTAAAAGTGTAGGGGGATCTACCGGGAATCGAACCCGTAGTCCCAAAGTAAACAAACAAGGGGGGGGGGGGGGGAGCTACCGGAATCCCACATCCGTAGTCCCAATATAAATGCGCAATCACAGCCAGGAGATACACAGAAATGAAGTACAAAAGACAAGCAACAGGTAGTACTGGCCTAGCATGCTTCACGTAGTATAGTTAAGGCAACTAAAGCAATTAGACAGGTCAAATCAACTAAACATGCTTTCCTACTCTAACACAGGCTATAATTGCAAGTAGAATGAAGCAAATATGAGAGGAACTCAATCGCAATATCTAAAGTAAAAACCAGATTTTCAACAATTGCCTCAAGTACGCGCTCGTCACCTCGCGTACAAGGCACTCAAATATCAAATAACAAATCCTAAGGGGAAAGGTCCCCCACACAAGGTTAGACAAGCCACTTACCTCGAACCGGGTCAAAATCAATTAGAAATCACGCCCTTGCCACGAGTATCCGACTCCAAATGGCCCAAATCTATTCAATTCAATTACACATGGTAAATAACATCGCAAACAACTGGTTTTGCTATTTAATTCAAAGCTACGACGTGAAATTAGGTGAAATAACTAGAATGCCCTTCAGGCCAACGTCTCGGAATCGAATAATTTTCACATTTTCAGGACCCTCGTACTCTCACGAGTCTAACCATATAAAAATCCCACAAAACGGAGGTTTAATGCCCACTCAAAACTCAGTGGTTTAGCCTATGAAGTTTTACCCCAAATTCTTCCAACTTTGATCCCAAATTCGAATTTTTAATGATGGATTTAACTACAAAATGATGAAATGTAACTAGAAGGGGTTAAAGAAACGTTACCCAATAATCTTCTCTTCAAAACCCTCTGAAAATAGCCCTTACCCGAGCTCAATTTGGATTTTCAAGCTTATGAAATCAAACCTTCGAATTTTCTATATCAGAATAGGCATTTCCGCTTCTGCGGACAAGGGACCGCTTCTGCGGTCTCGCTTCTGCAGAAAGGCAACCGCTTCTGCGGTTTTCCTTAAAATGCCCAAATCCGCTTCTGCGGTAAATTCCTCGCAGATGCGATCCCGCTTCTGCGGACCACCCACCGCATCTGCGAAAAATGAAAGCCTTGACCAAAATCGCTGCTGCGGTCCTCCACGCCGCATCTGCGGCTCCGCTTCTGCGGTTCCCTAGCCGCAGAAGCGAAAATACAAGAAGAGAAAAACTTCAGCTGCTACAACACTCCTCAAATTTCTCCATTAACCACCCGAAATCATTCCGAGGCCCCCGGGACCTTAACCAAAAGCACCAATAACACCTAATACCTCATTCAAACTTGTACCAATCCTTAAACCACCTAAAACAGCGCCAGAAACTTGAATTAATCAATGATTTGAGCCTAAGAACTTCAAATTCCATCAAAATACATTTTCGATAAAAAACCTAACCAAAACACGTCCGAATGACCTGAAATTTTGCTCACACATCCCAAATGACACAACGGAGCTACTACAACTTTCGGAATTCCATTTCGGCCGTCGGATCAAAAATTCACTATCGGACCGGAAACTCCAAAAATTCAACCTTCGGCATTTCAAGCCTAAATGAGCTACGGACTTCCAAAATACATTCCGAACATGCTCCCAACCCCGAAATCACCTAACGGAGCTAACGAAACCATCAGATTTCCATTCCGAGGTCGTCTTCACACTGTTCCGACTACGGACCACTTTTCAACACTTAAGCTCTCATTTAGGGACTAAGTGTCCCAAAACTCTCCGAAACTCAACACCGAACATCCCGACAAACCAATAGCAGAACTGAAGTTAGGGGAAGCAGTTAATAGGGGATCGGGGAATAAATTCTTAAGACTAACGGCCGGGTCATCACCAAATATTAAGATCCGTCTTTCTCCCAACACAAGAAAAGTTACTCCATACCGGAACTAGTACTAACAATGGAAATATTCTTGTCCATTAAATAAGAAAATAGAAAGAAATATTCAAGAAGAATAATTTCCCCTATTTAATTAAAAGCAGAAACTAGAGTAATTTCCTACACTGGAATTTATTTAGAAACAACAACTAAACCACTATTGTGATTTAAAAGAAAAGATAACTCGATACTAGTAAAAGAAATAAAATAGAGAAGCTTATTAAGAATTTGGATTCAGACTTCTAGCTCTAAGCTTTCTCTCTACTGTGTTGCCTTTCTCTGATCGAGCAACATCTTCTTATATAAGAAAGATTCATGATGACGTCTGGATTTGGTACTAGATTTCCATGGCAAATCTAGATTTTCAGTTGCAGATATGAGAATTCATCATTCTAAGTTTAGATTTCGTCGATTTCATCATGACAAATCTAGATTTTGCATTTGCAGATATGAGAATTTGAATTCTCGATTTGGTGCTAGATTTCAATGGCAAATCAAGATTTTAATTCATTGAGAGATGAGAATTCTGCAATTCTAAGTTTAGATTTCATCATGGCAAATCGAGACTTGGTGCATTGTCAAGACAGTAATGACTCGTAGCTCAATTTCACACTTCTCGGTTGTATTTTTCTTCATGCTGCGCACATAATTCTTCTATAATTATTCCTGCAAAATAAAGTTAAGAATATGGAGGAAACATGATAATTTATATGTTTTTATGAGAGAAATTATGTGGTTAAGATCAGGTAAAATGCACTTATCACCGTGCTTACCCTTTGTTCCTTCATCGAGAAATCAGGGAAAGCTATCCCCCGATTATCCGTATAGAGATAGTCCCCTCGTTTTTCGGAGAGTAGATTTATTGAAGCAACGGGAAAACATAAATTTACCCTGGTTCCTTCTTTCGTACGCTACAACCGAGTTGACAGGTCAGCAAATTGTCCCATCATTCGCGTTGTTCTGACTTCGGACATGTGTCAGCCACCTGTTGAGCGTCCTCGAATGCGAAACGTCAGGCATTGATTATCCTTTCTCTATAAAAGCTTCGACCCCTTTTTCCCCTTTTACTTTCCGATTCCTCAAATTCTTCACTTATTTCAAACCCCTTCAAACCTTCATCCATTGTTTTTCTAGATCTTCATATTTTTACCTTTAAAAGTTCATACTCCTTCTTCAAATCTTCAAGTCAGACCTTCATCTCTATCTTCAAATCTTCATCCTCATCTTCAAACCTTCATCTTTACCTTCAAACCTTCATATTTTTCAGAATTCGATGGCAAAAACTTCCAAATCCGTGCCCCAGCATACCGCCCCTTCAACTTCCAACCCAGCCACGGGTGCCAAGGTAACCGTTCCTGAAGTGACCCCGATGCCCCCCCCTGAAGAGCTTCATCCCTGGGGGCTGTTCTATTAAAAATGACTTCAAAGTTGAGAAGGCCTCCAGTCAACAGGACCAAGGAGTAGGAGTATGGAGATACATATGCTCCGTTACTAAGGACACACTCCCCACAGTTTGGGTGGACTGCAACTGGGAGGGCAAGGAAGTGGTCGTCCCGGGGCCCAACGAAGACATCACTACTCACGTGGAAGGGTATATAAGTATTTACACTTATCCCTTCACGCTCGTGCCGGTGGACCCTATAATTCTTGGTTTCTACAAAAGGTACGAGGTCAACCTTGGGCAAATTCATCTGTCCTTTTGGAGGATCGTAATCCTCTTCAGCCACTTTATCAACAAACACTGAAGCACCTCAATTCACCCTGGACTACATGCTTCGTCTCTACAGTCCCCAAGTCTTCTGATGGGGGTTGATCAAGCTCGTTCGTCGAGCAACTAAAGCTCCATTCTCAAGCATCGATGAAGATCGAGATTGGGGTTGGCAGGGGAGGTTCGTTCGGGTGAAAACCGAAGACCTCATTCCCCCTAATTCTTACCGTTCCCTGAAAAGTGGAACTTATCTCGTAAGTTTTGTCACTTCCTTGAGTACTTGGCATGCCTTTTATTATTTTTCTAATTGTCTGTGTCTACCATTGTACCATTGTGCAGCAGTCGCCCAAGTTCTCAATGCAGTCCCCCGCTTCAATGAGTGGATCGAGGGGATCTGCAAATAAATGTCTTACTTTGAGCGCGAATGGCGCACACTTTCAAAGGGCAGTTGGGAGGCCCGTTCCCATGGTGAGTCCTCCTCCCGTACAATTCAGTTCCATACTTAACTTCCATTCTGCTAAGTCTTTTTCCCCTTCACAGGTTTGTCCAAGACCACTGAGCTTTGGCCATTGGATGGGGAGAAGGCCCTGTCATTGCTTGCTGACTCCACTTCGAGGTAGCCCGGAGCTGCTGCAAAGGAGGAGATAAAGAAGAAAAAGAGGAAATCCTCTGGCTCCCCGAACGCCGAGGTATAGAAGAAGAGGGTAGTTGTCCGGGTTTGGAAAAGCAATAAAAAGAGTACCAAAGCTAGGGTACTGGACCGCGATTCCCTCTTTTGGCTCAGGGATTACCCTGAGGACGATGATCTGGAGTTTATTGCTCGTGGGTCAACCATTGACGATGCAGAACAGGTGGCACCCAGGGAAGGTGGTCGAGAAGCCAATTTCCCTTTGGCTCGGGAGCCAGAAGGAGAATCAGAGGCCACGACCTCCCGAGAAACCGCCCCCGTGCGGAAGTAAGTAGCCGATGTCATTGACATCGCAGAGTCGCTGTCTCATACAGAGTCTATGTTCGACGAGGCTCAAGACGGCAAAGAGAAATCAAATGAGACGGCACGGGGCGCAGACGAGCCCCTCAAAATGTTTTTCGATGGCATGGACATGGGCGCATTCGAGGATTACTCTGGGCTTTGTCACCTAGAGGTCCCAAAAAAGAACGTGCCTTCGGGAGCATGCAAGTCGAGCTCGAGCCTGAAGCTGGTGACAGAGTTCCCTGCTCCGAGTGTGGATCCCGACCGTAAAAGAATAGCCATGCTTACTATCCCAACGAACACCGGATGCTGTCCGCTCCGGTGGGTGTGGCTAGCTATCTTCACTGCCTGGTGACTGAGGAGGGCCACGAAAAAATGAACGAAGTAGGCACATCGAGCCTTTTCTACGAGTCACAACAGGCACTGAACCAAGTAAGCTTCCTATTCCTTGTACCTTTTGCGAATCTTGCTTTGTCTCATCAGGTACTAACAATCTTATCGTTTTGTTTTTCAGGCTTCGGTGCTCCACCATGAAAACTTCCTTCGGTCTCGAATGGAAGTCAGCCAGCTCGAGTTCGAGCTCAAAGAGCATGTCCGGAAGAAGGACATGTATAGAGTCTTAGTGAACAATAAGATGAGGCCTCCTTCTCTAACTATTTACCCCCAAAATGAGTAACAATTAAATTTGTATGCGGTTTAAAGGATACATGATTTAATTCAATACAAATAATTAAGAACAACAAGTAGATGAGTTAAAATACAAAATAAATGATCAAACCAATCACAATGTAATGACCAAGCCTGATCTTAGATTGAACAGTAGAATTCGTCCTCGATTGGACACTCGATTCAAACTCGGTCGCGAGTGAAGAAAATAACAAATGAATGATGCCTTGAACAATAGCTAGAAGACAAAAGTAAACTTTTATTGCTTCGAGTTGCTTGTTACAATGTGCCAGAATAAAGAAAACCTTCCCTTTTATATAGTAGGAGAATTCCAGTCCTAGTACCAATCTAAAAAAAATTAAAAATCTTCTTTTTCTGGTAAATGTTGATCAACAATTGATATTGAACGGGATTCGTGCCGTAATATCCGGTTGAGGGCGAATATTATGGCTTCCTGCTCGTCATGCATAACTGTTCACTGCCTCTCCCGAGGTCCAGAAGCTATACTTGGCCCGGACCCGTAATTTCACTCTGTCCGATCTCAATTGCGTCATTCATCCTTGTGGGTTTCTATACGAGGAGCTCCTGGCTTCGATTATAATCAATTCGAGTCGTGCTTACCCTTTGTTCCTTTATTGGGAAAATCGGGGAAAGCTATTTCCCAATTTTACCCGTACACAAGTACAATACATATTCATGTTACGTGTTAACTAGGAGTATTGCATTAGAAGAATAGAAAATATGCTAGTAAAAAAATAATCAGATAAGAACGTCAAACAATAAGAAACTAAAAAAATTCCAAGGAAGTGGCCAACCTTCAATGTCTAAAGTCCAACGACGGATAGGAAAGATTTGGAAGCAAATAGTAACAGACAAGTACAAGCCAGGTCACTACATTTTAGTTTTTGAATCAAACTTTATATTTGTCATTTTTTGGCAGTGAAACTAGAAACCTTGATACATATCTGTTAACTCCTAGATTACGTGTTCAATCATCTCTCCTTCCTTCCCTGTTCATCAATCTTCAAAATTTCTATAAATCATTTCCAACCTCTCTCAGGATCCCAACTTTTCAAAATCGCATTGCAATTCAAACCTCGATTTTCCCTTCTGTCAGATTCTCACTTTCACTTTATAATTTTCTCTTTACTATAATTTGAAATTACGCGGGAAGAGATTTATCTTGGTGTCTTCTGCAAATATGATTCAAAGGGCTGCATGCTTTCGCAGATTGTTTAAATCTTCAGCTTTGCCTTCAAAGGTCTGTCATTTGATCCAAGAAACCATATTTTGTCTTTCTGTTCATTGGGTTTGTTAACAACGTGTTAAATTTAAAGTATATAAAAAAGAAAAGTTTCATATAAAGTGTTGAGTCAGATTTAATATTTTGATGCATTTTAAAAAAAAAAAATACTATGGTCTTAACCCAAATTTAATAATATAACACTATGTTAAAAGTGTCATTGGAGTGATTAGCTTTACTCGTTTCAGAGCCGTTGGACTTAGGTAGGTCAGAAAAAAAATGAAAGATTCATATAAACATGTCAGAAAAATGTGACCACCAAAAGATGTGGTGCAGTGGATGGTACTGCTGTTCCCTTAACCAGAGGTCTCGAGTTTGAGCTCTGGGTATGGAAAAAACCTTGGTAGGGAGAGCTTGCCACGGATGGGGCCCCGCGGCCCGAAGCCGGATATAGGTAGCGAGCGCTTGTCCCGGATGGGCCCCGCGGCCCAAAGCCGAATATAGTCGGGTATCCATGCGGTACCGGACACTGAGTGGGAAACCAAAAAAAAAAAGCCAGAAAATGTGAACCTTATGTCCAATCAACTCATCAGAGACCTCTGCTTGTGTTTGTAGGTTGAATTTAGATACTACACGGCTCAGGCGGCAACTTCTTTACGACCTTCTGTTTACAGGTACATTGCCATTTCATATGGTCGGAAAATTACTCATACTTGTATTCATTTTGGAAATTTGGAGCCAAGATAGGCCTTGTCTAATATTGGGACTTGGTCACTTTTCAAATTATCAGTGATGATGAGATTGCTGATGTCGATTGGGACAATCTTGGATTCGGCTTAATACCAACTGATTTTATGTATGTGACAAAAAGCACTGAAGATGGGCATTTCGAACAAGGCCAACTTAATCGCTATGAGAATATCCAATTGAGCCCCTCTGCTGGTGTCTTAAATTATGGACAAGTAATTCTTCAATCTGAAATCTATTTTACAAAATTGTGAAATCTATTTTACAAAATTGTGTTATTCAAACAGGGGCTGTTTGAAGGAACAAAAGCCTATAAAAGAGATAATGGACGCCTGTTTCTATTCCGTCCTCATTTGAATGCAATCAGAATGCAGATTGGAGCTGAAAGAATGTGTATGCCCTGTCCTTCCACAGATCAATTTGTCGACGCTGTGAAACAAATTGCTCTAGCTAACAAGCGATGGGTAATCATTTTTTTAAATCATTCAATCATATGTTTATTAATTAATTGCCAACAGCAATATTTTTCTTTTTGTGTATTGAACACGAGCAGGTTCCTCCTCCTGGAAAAGGATCTCTATATATTAGGCCTTTGCTTTTTGGAAGTGGACCTGTACTCGGATTGGCTCCAGCACCTGAGTACACTTTCCTTGTTTATGCTTCCCCTGTGGGAAACTATTTCAAGGTTGACATTTTCTTTTTCTTTGATATCTCTGTACCTACTTGAACAAAGAAAAAGGTCATCGCTCAATCGCTAGGATCTTTTGAAACAGGAAGGAACAGCACCATTGAAGTTGATTGTCGAGGAAGATTTTCATCGTGCCTCACGTGGTGGAGCTGGTGGAGTCAAAAGCATTACTAACTATGCCCCTGTAAGCTGTCCATGTTCTTAATTATTTCTAGTAATATTTATTACTACTAAATACTGTCTTCAGATTCATGTAAGTAGACTAGAAAAGGTTCATTCCGGATCGTGCAGGTTTTACAAGCCATAAGGAATGCAAGGGGGAGAGGATTTTCTGATGTATTGTACCTTGATTCTGTAAATAAGAGATACATTGAAGAGGTCTCTTCCTGTAACATTTTCCTTGTGAAGGTACTTTCATATTCCAACTTCTATTACATTGTTTTTCCACACAACAGAAAATCAACTTCTGATTCTTCCGTCCCGGGGAAGGGCAGGACCACAAGGCTCTATTGTACGCACCCTTACCCTGCATTTTTGCAATAGGCTGTTTCCACCCGTCACTTCCTGGTCACATGGCAGCAACTTTACTAGTTATATAAAACTGATTTTAAATGTTTTAACCTTCTCAGGGAAAAGTGATTTCAACTCCAGTAGCATTTGGAACCATTCTTGAAGGAGTGACAAGAAAAAGCATCATGGACATTGCAACTGATCTTGGATACCAGGTATTGTCCACTTGTTACTCCATGGTTTAACCAACTAATAAACTTTTAATAAAACATAATCACAAGAGGAGCTTTGAATTAAGGGTCAGCCAACTTTGTTCAGGTTGAAGAACGTTTAATCGAAGCTGATGAATTGATTAGTGCCGATGAAGTCTTCTGCACAGGCACTGCAGTTGGTGTTGCTCCCGTAGGTAGTATTACTTATAAAGGCAAAAGGTAAGACACTTCGTATAGAAACCAACATCATTTTCTCATCTTGCTCCACCTTTCTCTTATGACAAGTTTATGCTGAGTGAAAAGATGGTAAATGAGAGTAAGTAGAGTATTTTAAAACATATGCAAAAATTTAGGGTTGTTCCATGTTACTTCTTTGCAACTTCTTTTCCATGTTCCTTCAATAATGCCACACTGAAGGCGGGTCTAGCTATAACGGATCCCCTGGTTCAACTGAACCTATAGCTTTCTAATGGAATAATCTACATATAAAAAGTGAAATATAAACAAATAATAAAATCACACTCAATTTATTGGTTTTTTGTTTAATTATTGGTTTTTCCACTGCAGGATTGAGTTTAAAATAAGCTCGGAGTTGACATGTAAGCAACTTTATTCGAGACTCGTAGGGATACAAAAAGGGCTACTCGAGGACAAGAGGGATTGGATCGTTGAAATCGAATGATTCCTTTTTTTCTCTTTTTTTCTTTTCTTTTTATCTCTTTGCAAAGAATATAGATATGTAAAATGATAATTGGCAATGTACAAATCGTTTGTGAACTATGAAACTAGAAGTTATCATAGTATTAAGTAAAATTATTGCCATTACCAATTCAATCTAATTCACAACCCCCAATACATTTTTAAGTCGTGGGCGAGCTGATATCACTGCTGAGCGTGTGCCCTATGTTTTTTTTATAGCAAATCCACTAGGCAAGGTGCCTAGGGCTATATATATATATATATATATATATATATATATATATATATATATATATATATATATATATATATAT
>NW_017675196.1:0-21878 GCF_001879085.1 Nicotiana attenuata | reverse complement strand
TATTAACTCCTAATACCAATTTTAAGTGACGGATTCTCAAAGTTGGTCGTACATTTTGATCTATCCAAGTAGTACCAAGTCGTAGCATCAAAGTAATCAAAATCATGCATAAAATCTAGCCCTTTTACGTGGAAATCACACACAGCCATAGTCTCCAAAATTGGTGCTTGATCGTCCAAAATATTGATGCGTCCCAGAAATTTGCAAAACTGGGCAGTTGTCTTCAATCTTCATTCTGTCCTCTTTGAGCTCACCTTTTGTTAAAATCCTCAGCATCCAAACTCTTCCAAATCCATCTAAAAATAATGTGTGTACCTGCATTCACAGGAAACTTGTCCATAGTATACGCAAATCCAACAGATTCCATTGTCCATCGTTTTTGCACATTTTTTGGTTTGCATTTTTTGGTCAAAGATTCGTGTGACCTCCAGATGTGAGTGAGTAACAACTTTACTTGAGATCAAAATTTAGTTATTGAGATGAGGAACTGCATTGAGTTCTCACTTCGCAATGCATTTCTGACACCCGTTTGTTGGCCCCAAAGTTCAGCACCTCGTGTAATTCCCATGTTTAAAAACCTGGGCAGCCATATGTTGCATGTCAAAACTTGTGTTGTCCCTGCTATGGTAAAGAAGCCTGTTGATTGTACCAAAATATCCAACACATTGGAGTATTGGATCTTCAGTACTTGCTTCCTATAATCGAGAAACACAACAGCACTGTCCAGTTCCAGCTTCCTCCTTTGCCATCTTGTTTCCATACTTGTGCTTACCATTGACACGCCTTCAAGGGAATGAGCATTAAGTGCTAATACCACCCATTGAATTTGTGTCGAATGATAAGGCATGGATATAGTAACATTTCCTGAAAAAAAGAACACAAAGTTAATATAAAAAACAGACCCCCATGTTCTCCTCCTTAAGGAGTTGAGCATGTTGATCATATATATTGTCTCTAGTGTTCTTCTTCTCCTTTGTACTCCTTTCCCTCCTCACCTCCTATTTCCTTGCAACTCTGATCCTTAGGTAGGGGCATTGTAGTTTATCATTATTGACAATCCTCCTTCCTTGAATATCCAGATCTCCAAAACAATGACATTCTATATGGTCTACATCCAAGGCATAGTTTGCAAGGTTATCTGCCAACCTATTGCCTTCTCTAAGAGTACGTGACACTGCGGCATTAGCTCGTGCCATGAGCTCCTTGATTTCATCCGCATATTCTGCAATTGACCACGGGACATCCCACTCTCCATATATTACATTATGAAGTAGCATTGAATCTGTATGCAAATCAATAAGCACATAATCCTGCTCGATACAGTACTTCAAAGCATCTACTACTACCTTTGCTTCAGCTTCTGTATTGGTACCCTCTTGTATTTCCTTGCCATAAGCATAGACTACATCCCCATATTCATTTCTTAGTACAAAACCAATTGAGCTCCTACCTGGGTTACCCCTAGAAGCTCCATTTGTATTCACCTTGATCCACCCTGGATTAGGGTATTCCTAGATCACTTTAGTAACCTTCAGACAAGGAGTGTAATGCTCCATTACATGCAGTAAGTCAGGCCACTTATAAGGAACATTTTGGAGACTTGGCTTTCTCACTTTAACAAGTGATTGAAGAGTAGTAGACACCTGATATATTACCCTACTTATAGTAACTGGATCTTCGTATTTGTATCCATTTCTTCGCTTCCAAAGTTCCCACACAATAATGGATGGTAATGCTTGCATAATTGGTTGTAATCCGGGCACAAATTAGCAGTCCAACATTTGATGACTACTTGATGAAACAACAGTCCCTCCAGCTATACCTGCACATGATAGGAAATATGACCACACTTTCTTAGCAGCATAAGATCTGAAAAATAGATGGTGAAAAGTCTCCTCCTCCGGATTCACACAACACCACCATTTAGAAGCCATTTAATATCCTAATCTCCTCATTAAATCATCAAGTGGCAACTTGTTCTTCCAAACTTTCCACATGAAAATGGAAATTTTAAAAGGTAGCCCCTTTGCCCAAATCTTCTTTTAAGCATGGTAAGGTTCCTTCCTCCTCCTCAAGTAATCCCAAGCAGACTTGACACTAAAAGATCCATTTGTTTCGAGCATCCAGTAAGGATTGTCTTTCATTTGTACACTTGGAGGCTTGATATTGTCAAGAATATGGGCAGCCAATACTCCGGTAAGATTTCCCTAAGCTTATCACCATTCCACCCATCAGCTTGCACAACATCCCCTACATTCTGAATTGATTCATCAAAAAAGAAACCTAGGGGTACGATGAAATATAGGGCGCCCAAAATTCGCCTCTAAAGTCGCACGACACCATCATCTTCAATCACCACCTTCTTTGAACCACCTCTCTGTATTGTGTCCCTCAACACCAATAAATGAGAATCATCGAACTGTCGAGCCTTAATGCGCTCCAAAAAAAGATGGTTGTGCTATCACACAAGCAAGAATTCTACTAGGCTCGGAGATATCCAATCTCATGATGTTAGCCAAGGCCTGAACGTCCATAGCTAATGGCTTCTCCACTGCTGGTATATATGTCAAACTACCCATACACTCTGCCTTTCTGTTCAAGGCATCAGCTACCACATTTGTCTTTCCCGAATGATACAAAATAGTGATATCATAGTCTTTCAACAACACCAACCACCTCCGTTGCCTCAAATCCTTTTGCTTGAACAAATGTTGGAGACTCCGATGATTAGTGTAGAACGGATATGCCACGACGTACAAATAGTACCTGCAAATCTTGAGCGCGTGCACAATAGCTGCCAACTTTAAATCATACACGGGATAGTTTTTCTCATCGATCATCAACTAACAAGACACGTAGGAAATCACCCTACCATCTTGGATCAATATTGTGCCAAGTCAAATACACGAAGCATCACAATACGCAATATAAGGCCCTAAACCTATAGATAATACCAACAGTGGAGCTGTAGTCAAAGCAGTATTGAGCTTTTGAAAGCTCTCCACACACTAATCAGACAATCTGAAAAGAGCACCCTTCTAAATCAACTTGGTAAATGAGGCTGCAATAGATGAAAACCCCTTCACAAAGTGCGACCGGAGCCCGCCAAACCCAAGAAACTCCAAATCTGTGTAGCTAAAGTGGGTCTAGGCCAATTTTGAACGGCCTCAATCTTCTTATGATTAACCTTGATACGATGACAAGACACAAGATGACCCAAGAATGCAACTGAGTCTAACTAGAACTCACATTTTTAAAACTTGGCATAAAGCTGATGATCCTTCAAAGTATGAATTACTACTCTCAAGTTTTGCTCATGCTCCTCTCTACTATGAGAGTAAGCCAGAATATCATCAATGGATACAATCACAAAGGAATCCAAGTAACCAAACAATGCACAAAGCAATCTATAATCTACTAGAGTATAAATACACATGGCACATGTATATATGCTCGTCACCTCATATATACATCACTCCGCATGCAGCAAACAATATCAATAATTGGGAAAATTCCCTCAACCAAGGCTAGACAAGACACTCACCTTAAATAAGCTAAATCAATACTCTAAAAATACTTTCCCACACGAATCGACCTCTGAACGAATCGAATCTAGCCAAAAACAACTCAATAATATCAAACAAAGTCATAAGAAACAACCCCAAACAATAAAGCTTCAATCATTATACAAATATAGAAAGTCAACCAAAAAGTCAACCTAGATCCGCATCCCGGAACCTGACCAAACTCACAAATCCCAAACACTCATTCTAATACAAGTCCATATATACAAGTTTCATCCAAAACCAACTCCAAATAAGGGTTCAAATCTCTATTTTTCACTTTGGAAGAGTTTTGCCAAAACCCCCTAAAATACACTTTCTTATCTTTCAAGCCTTCTTTAAGATTCATTGATTTAGAGCCAACATCAATGATAGATTCATATTATAATCATAACTTCAAGTTACCCCAATGAAGTCGATGAAAACTCCCTCAAAAATTGCATTTTCCAAGCTCCAAAACTTTGTGAAAAAATGTAACTATATCCCAAAATAAGTAAAAAGAATGCAACAGATTTCCCAGCCCGAATCAGACTCAAAATGTTCCCAAAACTCACATTTGATAAGCCCAACATAACACCTGCGAGATTATACCCAAGATAGCCTTTTGAATCACCCAATTTGGCAATAAAATAAGGGAGATATAGTGTTTTACTTGATTTTTCACTGGTTTACTGCTTTTAACTGGTTTTACTGCTTCGCAGCCCGGAGCTCCTCCCTATCTCTTTCCTTTTATATTCTTAGTTCAGTACTAAACTCTGTAGTTATAGTTGAGTATTCAGTGTTGTTAGATGCTCGTGACTTGTGACACCCCGGTTAGGGCTGTGTTGGGTTGTACTTTCGCACTTTGTTGATATTATCCGCTACTTAATACTATTAAATCATGTTTTAAACTGCTTTATGTTGTTTAACTGTTAAAAAGGTAAATTGGGTTTAATTGGCTGGCCTTGTCTTCATGATAGGCGCCATCACGATCGGGTTCGGGGAATAGGGTCGTGACAAGTTGGTATCAGAGCCTAGGTTACATAGGTCTCACGAGTCATGAGCACGTTTAGTAGAGTCTCGCGGATCGGTACGGAGGCGTCTGTATTTATCCTCGAGAGGCTGCGTAGACAGTTTGAGTGGTTGCGTCAGGGGGAGATGACCGTGTCGCAGTATGATTTGAGGTTCTCTGAGTTGGCTCGTCATGCCATCTGGTTGGTCACAACAGATAGAGAGAGGATCAAGAGGTTTGTCGATGGTCTTACTTATCAGCTCCGTATTCTCATGACCAGGGAGAGGGTGACTGGTGCTAGATTCGAGGAGGCTGTGGATATTGCCCAGGAGATTGAGTCTGTTCGTCGCCAGGAGCGAGAGGAGAGGGAGGCCAAGAGGCCTTGAGGATCTGGTAGCTACAATGGTGCTATTTTAAAGGCCAGTTTCAGCACGGCATATGCCGACGGTTCCGACATGGTCAGTCAGATCGCCCAGGTTATCGTGGGGCGTCATCGGGTCATGGTTCTCACAGTCCACACCAGGGCCATTCTTCACTTAGTGCCCTTCCAACTCAGAGCTCATCCCGTGCTCCATCAGTCCAGGGCTCTTCTATGCCGGGTGCATCTGCTAGTCACTCCGGTGCGAGGGGTTTCCATCAGTCCCCTTCTCCAGCACCTGGGAGTTGTTACGAGTGCAGAGAGATGGGGCACATATGGAGGCAGTGTCCCTGTCGTGTTGCTCGTTCATCCCAGCAGAGGGGCCAGTCATCAGCTTCAGCGCCAGTTGCTCCATCACTACCCGCCCAGCCAGCTAGGGGTGGGGGGCCAGTCAGCTAGGGGTCGCCCTAGAGGGGGAGGTCGATCAGGGGGCGGTCAGGCTCGTTTCTATGCTCTTCCAGGCAGACCCGATGCTATCGCTTCAGATGCCGTTATTATAGGTATTGTTTAAGTCTGCCACAGAGATGCCTCTGTATTATTCGATCCCGGTTCCACCTATTCTTATGTGTCATCATACTTTGCTCGCTTTGGGTACGCCCCGTGAGTTTCTTGCTTTACCTGTTCATGTATCTACCCCGATGGGCGATACTGTTATTGTAGACCGTGTGTACCGGTCGTGTATGGTGACTATTGGGGGTTTGGAGACTCGAGTGGATCTTTTATTATTAAGTATGGTGGATTTCGATGTTATTCTGGGCATGGATTGGCTATCTCTATGTCGCGCTATTCTGGACTGTCATGCTAAGACAGTCACATTGGCTATACCGGGTGTGCCACGGATTGAGTGGCGAGGTGTGACTGATTACGTTCCTAGTAGAGTGATCTCTTTCTTGAAGGCCCAACGTATGATTGGGAAGGGTTGTCTTTCGTATCTTGCCTTTGTGAGGGATGTCGGAGCTGAGGCTCCCAGTATTAATTTTGTCCCAGTTGTGAGGGATTTCCCTGATGTATTTCCTGCAGACCTGCTGGGCATGCCACCGGACAGGGACATTGATTTTGGTATTGACCTGGTGCCGGGCACTCAACCCATTCTATTCCGCCGTATCGTATGGCACCAGCGATGAAGTTAAAGGAGCAGCTTCAGGAACTCCTTAATAAGGGGTTCATTCGGCCTAGTGTGTCGCCTTGGGACGCACCAGTTCTGTTCGTGAAGAAAAAGGATGGCACTATGAGAATGTGCATTGATTATAGACAATTGAACAATGTAACAATTAAGAACAAGTATCCCTTGCCTCGCATTGATGATTTATTCGACCAGCTTCAGGGAGCGAGGGTGTTCTCCAAGATCGATCTCCGTTTGGGTTATTACCAGTTGAAGATCAGGGATTCGGATATTCATAAGACGACCTTCAGGACCAGATATGGTCATTATGAGTTCCTGGTTATGTCTTTTGGGCTGACCAATGGCCCAGCAGCGTTCATGCATTTGATGAACAGCGTGTTCCGGCCTTATCTTGACTCATTTGTCATAGTTTTCATTGATGATATTCTGGTATATTCGCGTAGTCAGGAGGAGCACGCGGAGCATTTGAGGGTTGTGTTACAGAGATTGAGGGAGGAGAAGCTTTACGCAAAATTCTCCAAGTGTGAGTTTTGGCTCAGTTCAGTGGCATTCTTGGGACACGTGGTGTCCAGTGAGGGTATTGAGGTTGATCCAAAGAAGATAGAGGCGGTTCAGAGTTGGCCCAGACCGTCCTCAGCCATAGAGATTCGCAGCTTTCTTGGTTTGGCAGGCTATTATCGCCGATTTGTTCAGGGATTCTCATCTATCGTATCGCCCTTGACCAAGTTGACTCAGAAGGGTACTTCATTCGTATGGTCAGACGAGTGTGAGGAGAGCTTTCAGAAGCTCAAGACGGCCTTGACCACAACTCCGGTATTGGTTTTGCCATCAGCTTCAGGTTCATATACCGTGTATTGTGATGCTTCGAGAGTAGGGATTGGTTGTGTGTTGATGCAGGAGGGTAGAGTTTGCTTATGCTTCTCGTTAGTTGAAGCCCCATGAGAAGAACTACCCCGTTCATGACTTGGAGTTGGCTGCCATAGTTCACGCGTTGAAGATTTAGAGGCATTATTTGTATGGCGTATCTTGTGAGGTGTTCACCAATCATCACAGTCTTCAGCATTTGTTCAAGCAAAAGGATCTTAATTTGAGGCAGCGGAGATGGTTGGAGTTACTTAAGGATTATGACATCACTATATTGTACCATCCGGGAAAGGCCAATATGGTGGCCGATGCTTTGAGCCGAAAGGCAGTGAGTGTGGGGAGTTTGGCATATATTCCAGTTGGGGAGAGACCTCTTGCGGTTGATGTTCAGGCTTTGGCCAATCGGTTCGTGAGGTTGGATATTTTGGAGCCCAGTCGGGTATTGGCTTGTGTGATTTCTCGGTCTTCCCTATTTGAGCGCATCAGAGAGCGCCAGTATGATGATCCACACTTGCTTGTCCTTAGGGACAAAGTTTAGCATGATGATGCCAGAGATGTGACTATTGGAGATGATGGGGTGTTGAGGATGCAGGGCCGGATTTGTGCGCCCAATGTAGATGGGCTTCGGGAGTTGATTCTGGAGGAGGCCCATAGCTCGCGGTATTCTATTCATCCAGGAGCCGCGAAGATGTATCAGGATCTGAGACAGCATTATTGGTGGAGAAGAATGAAGAAAGATATTGTGGGATTTGTAGCTCGGTGTCTCAGTTGTCAGCAGGTGAAATATGAGCATCAGAGACCGGGTGGCTTGCTTCAGCGGATGGATATTCCCGAGTGGAAGTGGGAGCGGATCACTATGGACTTTGTAGTTGGGCTTCCATGGACTTTGAAGAAGTTCGATGCTATTTAGGTGATTGTGGATTGGCTGACCAAGTCCGCGTACTTCATTCCTATCTGTACTACTTATTCTTCAGAGCGGTTAGCAAAGATATATATCCGGGAGATTGTTCGATTGCATGGTGTCCCAGTTTCCATCATTTCAGATCGGGGCACTCAGTTTACTTCCCAGTTTTGGAAGTCTGTCCAGCGGGAGTTAGGTACTCAGATGGAATTGAGCACAGCTTTTCACCCTCAGACGGACGGGCAGTCCGAGCGCATTGCGTTATTGATTTCGGAGGGTCTTGGGATCAGTTTCTACCACTTGCAGAGTTTGCTTATAACAACAACTACCAGTCGAGTATTCGGATGGCTCCATATGAGGCCTTGTACGGGAGGCGGTGTAGATCTCCAGTTGGTTGGTTCGAGCCCGGTGTGGCTAGGCTATTGGGGACAGATTTGGTGCAGGATGACTTAGATAAGGTGAAGGTGATTTAGGAGAGACTTCGTACAGCGCAGTCGAGGCAAAAGAGTTATGCTGACAGGAAGGTTCGAGATGTGTCCTACATGGTTGGTGAGAAGGTTCTGTTGAAGGTTTCGCCCATGAAGGGTGTTATGAGATTTGGAAAGAAAGGGAAGTTGAGTCCGCGGTTCATTGGGCCTTTTGAGGTACTTTGGAGGATTGGGGAGGTGGCTTATGAGCTTGCTTTGCCACCCATCTTGTCGAGTTTGTATCCGGTGTTCCATGTTTCTATGCTCCGGAAGTATATTCGAGATCCGTCTCATGTTCTGGATTTTAGCATGGTTCAGTTGGAGGGTGATTTGACTTATGATGTGGAGCCAATAGCTATTGGAGCGTCAGGTTCGAAAGTTGAGGTCAAAGGATATAGCTTCAGTGAAAATGCGGTGGAGAGGTCGGCCTGTGGAGGAGGCTACCTGGGAGATCGAGCGATAGATGCGAAGCAGATATCCCCACCTGTTTGAGGCTTCAGGTATGTTTCTTGACTCGTTCGAGGACGAACGTTTGTTTAAGTTGGGGAGGATGTGACGACCCGACCATTCGTCTCATGAGTTACCGCTCTGTTTCCCCCATTTCTGCTTCTTTATGTATTGTTTATCCGTGTTTTGAGGTATTGGGTTGGTCGGATTGAATCCAGATTGGTTTTGGTGAAGTTTGAGACACTTAGTCTCTTTTAAGAAGGCTTAAGTTGGAAAAGTCAACCGGATGTTGACTTATATATTAGAGGGCTCGGATGTGAGTTCCGATGGTTTGGTTAGCTTCGGGAGGTGATTTGGGACTTAGGAGTGCGATCGGAATGAGTTTTGGGGGTGCAGAGTAGATTTAGGCTTGAATTGGCAAAGTTGATATTTTGGCGATTTCCGGTTGATAGGAGAGATTTTGATATAGGGGTCGGAATGGAATTTCGAGAGTTGCAGTAGTTCCGTTGTGTCATTTGGGATGTGTGTGCAAAATTTTAGGTTATTCGGACGTGGTTTGGTTGGGTTTTTGATCAAAAGCAGAATTCGAAAGTTTTTAGAAACTTAGGCTTGAATCCGAGGTGTTTTGGTTGATTTGATGTTGTTTGAAGTGTTTTGATGATTGGAACAAGTTTGAATAAGGTATTAGGATATGTTTGTGCTTTTGGTTGAGGTCCCGGGGGCCTCGGGGTGATTTCGGGTGGTTAACAGAGAGGTTGAGGTGTTATTGCAGCTGCTGAGATTGTTGCTTCTGGTGTTTTCACACCTGCGGTTTGGGGCCCGCAGGTGCGGCGCCGCACGTGCGGAAGAGGAGCCGCAGAAGCGGAATGTTGAGGATTTACCAGGAACCGCAGATGCGGTGTTGGACCGCACGTGCGGAGTTGCAGGTGCGGATGGCTTATCGCAGATGCGATTTTGGGCTTTTAAGTGAATTCCGCAGAAGCGGAGGATTTAACCGCAAATGCGGTACCGCAGATGCGGTTGAAGTGCCGCAGATGCGGAAAGGACTGGACAGAACATATAAGTTATTTCATTTCGCGAATTTGAGCTATTTCACCATTTTTGACTTCGGCTTGGGAGCTTTTTGGACGATTTGGAAGAGGAATTTCAAGGGAGCTACATTGAGGTAAGGATTTTGGACCTAAAACTCGTTCCTATGCTATTATTTCATGGATTAGAGCTAGAAATTGTGGAGATTAAGGTTGAAAATTAGGGAAGCTAGGGTTTAGGATTGGAGACCTATGATTGAGGTTTTGATGGGCCATATGAGGTCGGATTTTTGAGTTTTTGGTATATTTGAACTCGTGGGAAGATAAGGAATCTATTGGTGTCAAAATTTTCGAATTCCGAGACATGGGCTCGGGGGTCGGGTTTTGGTAGTTTCGGGATTTGTGTTAATTATTGATTGTTTTCACTTGGGCTTCGTTCCCTTAGCCTATTTTGACGTCCTCGTTCTAATTTTGAATAGATTCGACGCGAGTGGAGGGCGATTCGAGGGGCAAAGGCGTTGCGAGCTAGAGATTTGACCGGTTCGAGGTGAGTAATGATTGTAAATGATGTTCTGAGGGTTTGAAACCCCAGATTGCACATCGTAGTGCTATATTGAGGTGAGGCACACGCTTGATGACGAGCGTGGGGTCGTACACTATTGGGGATTGTGACTTGGTCCATCCCGATTGATGAGTTTACCGCGTATTTGATTGAAAACTATTGGCTATCATCATTATTTGGGCTGAATGCCATATTTGGGCCTAGTGCCAACTATTTGAACCCTTCGGGGCTTTTTATTGATATTTCCTCACTGTTTTGACTTTATGCTTGAACTCAGTCATGTTATTTTCCACTGTTTTCATACTCAGCCATGTTTACTCAGTTTTAAGACTTAAATGATATTTTAAATGATGTTTGGGTTGAGAAACACTGTTTTACTATTGCCCGAGTGGCTTGTGAGGATTTTTTACTGAGTAAAGCCGAGGGCCTATGTTGTGTGGAAACACTGATACTGATTTGAGGCCGAGGGCCTGAGATATGTACGCCACGAGGTGGCTTGAATGATATGAGGCCGAGGGCCTAGTTTTGATTCCACGAGATGACTTGTTATTGTGCTTGGGCCGTAAGGGGCCCCTCCAGGAGTCTGCACACCCCCAGTGAGCGCAGGTACCCATTGTGATGTGAGATTGAGCCTGAGGGGATGGTATGGATCTGAGATGTTGCCCGAGGGGCGGATTTGTTGATACTGTGCCCGAGGGGCGAACTTCTATTTGTTTACTTTACCTTAACTGTCTGTCAATTACCTGTTCATTTGTTGAGAAAATGATTTTACTTGATTTTTCACTGGTTTACTGCTTTTAACTGGTTTTACTGCTTCATTATAGAATGCCTTGTGCCTTACGTGTTTTCTTACTTTCAGTCGTTATTTACATTTGTTACTCACTGAGTTGGAGTACTCACTTTACTCCCTGCACCCTGTGTGCAGATTCAGGCGTAGCTGGTCCCGCTCCCAAGTGCTGATTCATTCCAGCTTCAGGCGGATTTTGAGGAGTCTTTAAGTAGCTGTTGGCATTTCGCAGCCCTGAGCTCCTCCCTATCTCTTTCCTTTTATATTCTTAATTCAGTACTAAACTCTGTAGTTACAGTTGAGTATTCAGTGTTGTTAGATGCTCGTGACTTGTGACACCCCGGTTAGGGCTGTGTTGGGTTGTACTTCCGCACTTTGTTGATATTATCCGCTACTTAATACTATTAAATCATGTTTTAGACTGCTTTATGTTGTTTAACTGTTAAATAGGTAAATTGGGTTTAATTGTCTGGCCTTGTCTTCACGAGAGGCGCCATCACGACCGGGTTCGGGGAATAGGGTCGTGACAATAATACATCATATGAAGCTACTCAAAGTCTCAAACCGCCAAATAGAATGCAAAAGCTCAAAATGACTGGTCGGATCGTTACAAATCATTGTCATGCTCAGCACATTCCCCCTCTTCTTGTACTTGAGTTATTCGACATTCATGTGAACTCATTAATATGCGCCACTTTATAGCATCAATGTTGGTCCACTCTCAAGTTGTCCTCTTACAAGTATAGGACACAAACCCTTCTTAGCCAGCTTTTAGCACCTATATTTCCCTTGTTTGAGTCTCACTTAGTCGAATGAATGACAATAATGCCATGATTAACCATGCTAGTGCTTTTGACAATAACCTTAATACTTCATGTTGACAACCAATTTTGACCCTCCCTTCTAAAATTAATTAATTTACACTTATTGATTTGTAATAAATGTGTTGAAAATATTTTCTAATCAATAATACCTATTTTATAATAATTAATAATTAATAGTATTGAAATTAATAATTTGGTATTACATAACTATAAGATATATCATACTTTACTATTTTGAGGCTACTACAATAATCTTTATATATATTACATAGGTTTTATAATTAATTTAATAAATTATTCCTTAATTTTTAGTTAATTAGCCTAATATTTCAATAATCCGGAATTAATGTAATAATTTGGAAAATAAAGTATTTTTATAAATAATTAATTAATGCAGTAATTAGTAGTGTATTTGATGATTATAATTTCTTTTACGTTTTATTGAAATTATTTAAGTTCTTTTAAATTAATTATAAAAGGGTTAAAAACCCAAAAAGTCTTCAGTTGCAAATACCCAATCAAATACAAAATGGCTATTCTTTAAATTATTTTTAGCCGAATACCCAAGCTCAAACGGATCTGACCCAGTCCAAATAACCCCATCTTATCCACCTAGGCAATCCACTGATCGGAGCCAACCCTGCACCACTATGGAGTGGTGTGAGCACGTGATTTTTGCCCTATATGAATTACTCCCATAAATTCAAAACAAAATAATTTCTTTTCATTACTTGCAATTTTGTGGATATCGTGACATTTTCTGTTAATTGCTTGCATTTGTTTGTGCATGTTTATTTTATTTAATTCATGAAAAATACAAAAAAAAATATGTTGCATTTGCATTTTGGATTTAATTTGGCATTTTGAAATTAGTTAGTAATTTAGTTGTGTTACAAAAATAGAAAATCACAAAAAATAGCTCATTTTGGCATTTAGTTCCGAATCATGCAGTTTTCTTTTAATTTGGTAGTTAATTAGTTGTTGTAAATATTATTTTGAACATTAATCTAATATGGTAGGATAATTTTGGTTTAGAATTAATGTAGGTTTTATTTTATTAATTTGAAAATAAAAGAAAAAAGATTTGAAAAGAAATGGAAAGAAAAAAGAATAGAAATTGAAAGATAAGTCTGTTTGGGCCATTTTTAATTGAAATTCCTCAGGCCCAAACATTTGGCTCAAAAACCCGTCCAAATTTGGCCCAATATTACACTCAAAACCCGGTCCAGTTTCCCCACTTGCCAAAAAAACGACCCCGTTTAGATAACGGCTAATCCAGGCCGTCTATTCACTCCAATCCAACGGCCTGGGTTCAATCTCAGGCATTAAATAAAAGTGTCCTAAAGTCTCTGAAACCCTAGAGACCAGGGCCTCCCTCCTCGTACTCCTGTTCCTCTCCGCCTCCACCACCACCCTCCGCCCTAGCGCCGCCGGCCGGAAATCGCCGCCGCCGGCGGCCAACGTCCAAATCGCCTCAAATTTTCACCAGCTGTTCTCCTTCTTCCCCTCTATTCGAATCCACTCCTTTTCTTTCGAATCTTACCGGAGCTCGTCGAATCTTAGATCAAAGAAATTCCGGCCATGACGCCACCGGTCCCAAACTCCACCAAATTTACACCCTAGAACCGCCTTAACCTCCTCTCCCCAACCCCCTTAACCCCGTCCCTCGAATCCCGCCGGAACTGTTCGAATATCGGTTTAAGTTTTTCCGGCCAAAACCCTAGTCGCACCAACTTGCCCCAAAATGATACCATAGGGTCCTCGGGCTTCCCTCATAAGGATTTCATCATCAATAGAGCCCAAATGTCACCAGAAATGGGCGAATTGAGAAATGTTGACTGGCCGGAGTTTCTTTATCAGTGAGTTTGTTTCTCCTTTTTTGTGTTCTTATTTTCTCCAGTTCTTACGAGTTTAATTCATATTTTGGCGCTAATAATTCAATATTGATTAATATAACTTTGATTCGTGTTCTTTTAGTTTAGTTCAATCATAGCTAATTGTTGTTATTAGAGCAAATATTTAGGTTAGTTCATGATTTTAGTAATTGTCTCTCCCCTGTTATCGTAATTTTCTTTTAATTAAATTGTTGCTCATTGATTTTGCTCAAAATTCAGTATCGTTTGAGTGTGATTAGTAGTTTGTTTTTAGCATAAATGTTGGAGTTGATTATTGTTTGTTAACTGATGGAATAATAAGAGCTGGTTAAGGATTATATTGTTACTACTGAAATTCATGTTTTGTTATTTGACCATGGATTAATCAGAGTGGGGGTAGTTTAGTGATTCTAAAGATATTCAGGGGTATACGGGTAATTGGAACTGGATAGGAAGATAATAGACTATACCAGAACCTCTTAGATTATTCTAGAATGTGGTTTTAGTGTATGTTTCGGCAAAAATAGAGGTAGTTACTTGTGTAGCAAGTCAGAAAATAGAGGGTTAAGTAGAAATAAGTGAGGGACTAATGTGTAAAACTAAATATCTGAAGCTGCCCCTCATTTTTTGCCTAGAAAAGGCACGTCCAATGCCTTAATTCCCAAGTTTGGCATCTGAAAAATCCCTCATAGTTTCTAGAAAGTTTGGAGCCTCCAAAAGTTCCCCCCCAAAAGCATCTTTTATAGTTTTCTAGATCTGAAAGTAGAGATTCAAAAAATTCGAAAGCCAAAAACAATAGAAATTACAGAAGAATCCAAAAAAAAATACTGTTTATTCAATCTCTTAAGGTCAATTTCAAGTTTAGTGGTTGGTTTTTTGCAACTGTTTTAACTTAATTTTCTAGTGTTGAAGTTCAGGAAGTAGTCCTGTTTGATTTCGAGTGGGTTTTGGAGTCCAAGCAAGTCAGTTTTGGGTCTATTTTGGTGCTATTGTATTTAATCTTCTCAATTCCATTTGATACTTGGATCACTGGTCTATTCCTGGGCTGAATTTGCTGTGTTGCTGGCTGTTGGAAACTCTCATTTGCTGCTGCTTGTACTGCTGTGCTGATCCTCTAATTTTTCTTTGCTGTGAATCCTCATTTGCTTATATTCTATTCTTAGCCTATGTTGATGTAACCGCGCCTGTTGAACAAGAAATACAATTGATGTTTGTTTGCTTGGCCCTGGAATTGCAATTTGAAATCTTATTAAGTCTAGATAGCTCGATTACTATTTGATTGAATATTCATAGTTGTATTAACTGGACTGTATGATTTGGATTGTCCCAGACTATCAAATTTGTAATTATTCAGTTCTAGTCATAGTATAGTTTAGATTTGGTTTCATTTTAGCATCGTGTTTAAAATGGATGATCATCATAATATAGTTTCATTTCAGTGACTAGTTTAATAGTCAATGTTAGTAAGTAGTTTAAATTTTGGAAATTGATTAGTAGATCCTTCTTTGTGGTTAACACTTGTGCACTCAATTGTTGAAGGTGAGTAGCACAGGTCAGTTGTATTAAACATGATCTCCGTTTATGTTAATAATTGGTAGTGTAATCCTGAAGTTATAATATCTAGTAACAATAAATGTGAGCTCTTAGGAATCAAAAGCGATTATGGTAAACGCTTCAGTCATCTCGAAACTAGTTCGTAAGCCTTGTCAATTAACTATTGTTTAAGCTGTTTTGGATAAATTCCACAACCAAGGTGTAGTTAGTTATGTTGAATTCCTTGTTTTAGAATTAATTAATGTATCAATAATAAACGCTGCATGTGGGCTCGATATGGGTTTAAAGCACCACAACCGCTTGGGCCTATCTCCTGCTTGCGCCTGGCCCAGATAACCCTTTTAAAGGGCCGGCATCGAGGCCTGTCAGCTGCAATTGTTCAAAGGCAAACTCGCTTAGCCCATTAATTTGGGCCTGGCTTGAAGGTCTCAATTCATAGTTTAGTATAACATAAGTTTGGGCTTTCAAGTTAGGTAGCGGGTTCAAATTAAGAGGTTATCCCTTTTGTTTGGATCCGGACCTGAACTCGAGGCCCGGAAATTTTTAATATCAATTGACTAGGACTCTTTCTTCATTTTTAGAGGCAAATATAGAAAATTATAGATTGCTTTAGGATTGGCCTTTAAATAAAAAGTGAGACGAGCCTCGCCGAACAAAAATGCATAAATTGCGGGGCCCTCATTAAATGCTTTATTAAAAATATTTTAGAAATTTGGGACGTGCCATTTAGCGAATTTTCATGGCCTCCCACAAAGTTAACAAGACGCTAGCCACTTTAGGCGCGCTTTTAATAATTTTACCTTCTTAAATACGGGTGTGCATTTCATGCGACCCAAATTCAAATCCCAAAATGTTGAATAAGAGGTGTCGAGGATCCGGGTGCATTTCATGTGACGTGATCCAAAAACACGTTCTTAAACGACACTCACTTTCATAAAAACTAATTAAAAGCGGTTAAACAATTTTAAAATTGCACTATAGGATGACATGAATTAAAATCAGACTTAAGCCAAATATGACAGTTGAGCGACCGTGCTAGAACCACGGAACTCGGGAGTGCCTAACCCCTTCTCCCGGGTTAACAGAATTCCTTATCCGGATTTCTGGTTCGTGACTGTTAAACAGAGTCAAACCCTTTCCTCGATTCGGGATTTAAACCGGTGACTTGGGACACCATAAATCTCCCAAGTGGCGACTCTGAATCTCTTAATAAAATGAATCCCGTTTCGATTGTCCTTTAATTGGAAAAACTCCTTTTATTATACCCTTCACGGGGTGTAGTTGAAAAAAGGAGGTGTGACAGCTCTGACGACTCTTCTGGGGAAAAGAACACAGAATTTCGGTTCAGGGTTCAAGAATTCGAGCTCAGTTAAATTGTTATATTTGGCTTTATCTGATTTTCTACATGTTCCATGCTATGCGTGCTAATTGTTTTACCGCTTTGATATTTGTTGAATTGTATATAAACTGTCGCGAATCCCTTCCTCTCTCTAAGTCTTCTACATCATGGAGAAGGGTGAACTTCGTGTAGCTTCTCTTCTGTTTAGGGTCTTTTTCCCATTTAGAACGAGGTTTGGTTAAGTTGCTAAGCCGGCGGAGCTTTTGTATCCCCGGTACGCTGCCTCCCCCTCGGCCTGAGTTGTCCGCTCGGGTAAGCCAGGTCTAGACCAATAAACCTAGGGTTTAAATCTAGAAAAACAATGACCTCATGCCGGATCCCTAGTAGGAACGCTTATCTGCATCACGTGCATTTTGACTTGGGGGACTCAACACAGGGGTTGGGTCCGTCTAGGACAGGTGTACCCCGAATAATGGACCATCCTAATGCATCCTACTTGTGCATTTATCTATTTTGGACTCGCATGCTGACCGGCTTTGAATATCTGGGAAAATTTGGAAAAAACAAAAAAGAGAAAAAGAGAAAATAGCAGTGTAGAGAGTTAATTACCTATACTAGACAAACCAATGTCCAAGTAGTGCCGAAATGCTGCCGGATTTTTGAGAAAATGAAAGAAAAAAAGAAGAAAAGTAGTTTTTTTTAGTTTGTTTTGTTTACCAATGGAAAAGAAAAACAAAAAACAAAAAGGTTTTATTTTCAAATTAGTTTGTTTATTTGCCACTAAACAAGAAAATATAAAAAAAAAAGAATCTTGCTTTCAGAAATAGTGTATTTTCCAACAAAAAACAAAAGAGTCTTATTTTCAAAAATAGTTAGGTTTATTTGCCCGAACTACGCCGGTTTGATTCTCACCGGATGTGAGATAGTAGGCAACCCTCATCGGGTCCAACCTCCCTTTTTGCAAAAATAGCCAAAAAATGTCAAATTTTAATTTTTGTCATAAATAAGTCGGGTGATGCCATTCTTGTCTAAAATAAGCCGAATGTCCCTAAAAGGACGCCGGAAGGCCGTTTTTGCAAGAACAGCCACACTGAGTCATTTTTTACATGGTTTGCGGGCACATCCTTAAAATCTTCCTCCCAGAAGTGCTGAAAGGCCGTATTTGCAAATCCAAGGCGTGTTTTCTAAATAAAGAATTTTTGCACAAATAGCCATTTTTTTCAAAATAAGTCATTAAAGTCCCCTAATAAATGTGCAGGATGAATTCAAGTAACATCGAAACCTTCTCAGTCCTGAGTGAGATCCCTTTGAAACTTCACATGTGGGTGGCATGATTTGGGAAAAGGAAGCAGAGATACCGTGGTCAAAAGTTTGGGTGGTCTCGTCGATTTGCTGAACATCAAACCAAGAAAAGATATTATTGAGGCATTGATACCATTCTGGGATCCGACCCGTAATGTATTCCGGTTTTCAGATTTTGAACTCACACCTACATTAGAAGAGATTGCCAGATACGCTGGTCTCAACGGGAACCTCCGAGGTAGATACCCATTGGCCCCACGACCGGTAACCCTTCATAGGTTCTTGGATTTGTTGAACATCAGCCGGGATATTCAAGACCCGTATCTGGCGGAGGGGTGTTGTACATTGCATTTCTTATATCACCGGTATGGTAACCCCCAAAGGTTTCGAGGAACCCAACACAGGATTGACACATGCTGGGAATAAAGACAAATGGGAAGCCCGACGGGGATTAGCCTTCATGGTAGCCTTTTTGGGAGTGGTAATTTGTCCAAGAAAGGATGGTCACATAGACCTTGGCCTGGTAGGGAAGCTAGATGTTGCCATGAAAAAACCTACTAGCACAGTGGTTCCCCTGATTGTAGCAGAAATGTACCGAGCTTTGACCAAATGCCGGGAAAGGGAGAAATTCTTTCAAGGTTGCAATTTGCTCTTACAATTATGGATACAGGAACACCTCTGTCACCGCACATGCTATATGAACTACGGTTTAACTTGATTGAGTTGTATTGCAGAATTCGAGACCCGGGTGACAGGTATTGAGTTCCCTGAGGGTACTGAGGCCTGATCGTCATGCTTAAGATCCCTGACCGCAGATAAAGTTGAATGGGCTTATGGATGGCTTCCTGCTACTGAAGCTGTATACACATCAGCAGAGGTCCCTTATATTCTTTTGATGGCTATTCGAAGCATACAGCCTTATGCTCCTTACCGAGTTTTGCGACAATTTGGAAGATTCCAGAAAGTACACAACGATGAAGACCTGAGTGAGCAAGTCATCGAATTAGGCCCGAAAGCCACATTCCTTGAAGGCAGAATTCGAAAGATATGGAATGAGTGCAGGTACCTTGAACCCAAGACTATAATACAGGACCGAGCCAGAGGTGAGGTTGATCCCAAATACTTGGTCTGGTTTGGTAAGAGATTTCAAATTCCTGAGAGACCCACCAAAAAGCCACATGTACAACAATTCACTAATGAGGCCCAGGTGCAATGGGATTGGTTAGCCAAAGAAAAGGAGTACAGGGCCCGAATAGGAGCATTGGAAAAACAGGTTCAGAAGCTCTGGTTTGAAAACACCTTGCAAGCCGCAGCCGATGAAGGTGATAAAAAGAAATTGGCCCAGGAGAATGAAGCTCTCAAGGCCCAAATTCAGCAAATGAAAATAGAGGCCAGGAATCGGGAATGAAGTCTATCCGACGAGAGATTGATAAAAGGGTTAAAGAAGCAAGTCCTGGACTGTCAGGAAGAATTGGAAAAATCCGAGGGGAACATGGCAAGACTTCGGGCACAATGGGCAAAGAAGACTGAGGAAAGAGCCCAGTTTGTACAACAAATGAAGAGGAACTATGAGGGAACCATTGCTAACATGAAAAGGAAAATGAATACTCTTGAAGAAAAGGCAGCTCGGCGGGACAAAGAATTTCGGGCCGAGAGAGAACAGTGTTATGGGTTAATCGCTGAGATGGAAAAGGAAATAAAATCGTTACAAGACCTTCACCTCCAGGGTTCTCAGGTTCTAGCGGCTCGTACCCAACAGATAAGTCGGCTACTCCAAGAAAAGGGCCAAATCAGGGAAAGAATCAGAAACATTGCCAACTATATTGTCATGAAGTGCCAGGCTGGTGAGCGGATGGGTCGTACCACATTCTTTGCCTCCGTGATGATATTTGTTTGCTAGGTCATGAATGATCTGGACCAGTTGCAAAAGGGTCTCGCACGCAGGCCCGCGGCGATGCCGAGAGATGCCCCGCGGCCCAGGATTTGAAGCTTTGATGTATTCCTAGTTAATCGAGTCTGTATTTTCGTTTTTGAGTCTGTTTTGTAATTTCCCCTTTTGAGAAAAAGAAAAGCAAATAGTCTAGTAGCTTTGTAGTCGTAGTTGTTATTAATGAAAATTTGAAAATTCCCGAAAAATTGTCTCTTTATTTCTTGCATTTATTTGCAAGAACTACGCTTGGTCTGATTCACGCGGGGTCGTGATACGTAGGCAATCTCCATAGGATTCGACGTAACTAATTGAAATAGGGAAAAACAAGAAAGGAATGAAAGGAAAGAGGTGAAAAACAAGAAAGGAAACAAAAGAGGGAAAGAAAAACAAAAAGAAAATAGGAAACCAAATAAAAGCAAATAAGAGAAAATAAAAAGAGAGCAAGAGAAAAGGTAAGAGAAGAGTGGAAAAATAATTTTGAGGAAAGGAGCGAATAGGAACAAGGAAAACCAAGGTAAGAGTGAAGTGAAAGAAAAGAAAAGAAGAAAGAGAAAAGAGAAGAAAGTTTGCAATTGGCGAATAAAGAAAAATGAAAGCCGGGATGACGCATGCACCCAAGCAAAGGCATAATAAAAATGGTTAACTGCTTAGGTGCATTCACTCCTCAATGTGCGGGTATCTATCTGTTAATTCCCTAACCGCTAACAAAGTTGTTGTTGATGAGTCCAGGCAAGTGGTTAAGTTGACTGGCATTCTGGCAACCCATCCCTACAACACCCGCTCTAAGGATAAGTTAAACATGGTCAACCAGGAATTAGAAGCAAGCATTGTCGACCCATCTAGGGAGGAGGAAATAGTGGACGCTAATGCAATGAACGAGGAGATGTATAAACTAAAGCAACAAATGGCCGAGATGTACCAAGCCTGGTCGAAGGGACATCCACCACCAACCTATCCTACTAACCCCACCTACCTCCCACCACTAGCTCAGCCTCAAGACCCTCCCACAGTGAACTCATCACCGGCTTTCCCTACTTACCAGCAGTACTACGGGACCACCTCTCAAACACCACCACCTCTACCACCCAAACAAATTCCATGCTCTCCACCACCAACTACTCCTGTGTTCGTGGTTCCCCCACCTGCCACACTGCACAGGTCTTCTAGCGAACCTTTGTTCCAAACCCATCATAACCAGTATTACCCACCTGAAGCCACTTTCAAACCGCCAGAGCCATGCCCTTACACTCCCCGCCTTGATCTCTCAGCAGAAGAAGAAAAGCCTCCCAAAAACCCCGAGCAAGAGGAAATGATATGGAAGGTTAAGAGCTTAGAACAGTCATTCCGAAATATGCAGGGGCTCGGAGGACAAGTGAGTGTAGCCTACAAGGACCTGTGCCTGTTTCTGATGTCCAGTTGCCAGCAGGATTCAGGTTACCCAAGTTTGACTTATATGATGGACATGGTGATCCGGTGGCCCACTTAAGGGGATTCTGCAGCAAGATGAGAGGTGCTGGAGGAAGGGACGAGTTATTGATGGCTTACTTAAGTCAAAGTCTAAGTGGAGCAGCCTTGGAGTGGTACACACGACAGGATCATGCTCGATGGTACACCTGGGACGATCTGGCCCAAGCATTTGCATGTCATTTTTAGTACAATCTCGAAATTGTCCCGGACCGTCTGTCACTAACTAAAATTGATAAGAAGCCCAGAGAAAGTTTCAGAGAGTATGGTTTTCGGTGGAGGGAGCAGGCGGCAAGAGTTGATCCTCCAATGAAAGAGAACGAGATGGTTGATTATTTCCTACAGGCTTTGGAGCCGACCTATTATGGTCATCTGGTGTCAGCAGTGGGAAAAACTTTCAACGAGGTCGTGAAAATGGGAAGTATGGTGGAAGAGGGTCT